>NW_024063345.1:0-312500 GCF_006381635.1 Hibiscus syriacus
TTGTTCCTTTCCTTTTTTTTCTTACATTTGGTAAGATGTTGAGGGTAGGTGAGATTTGTTGGATTGCTGACTTTGGTGATAGTTTAGGTAGAATGTAGTTGCGTGGGTCTATAATTTCCACTAACAATTTTTTTTAGCTTCCATCATGCAGATAAATCCAATTGAGGATGGTGCCCATATCCTTGAATCTTGTCACTACTAGTATGTGCACGTGATACGGCTTGTTGGTGAACATCGTGAAACTGCTGGGGAGATGTCTCGGGTCTGTATGTGGCATGCATCAAATATTAATTAAATAATAATAATAATAATAATAATAATAATAATATTATAATATTTTTTAAGCCAGGTAAAAAAGGGTGTTACAATGATTTTGATTAATCGAATTTTTTCTATTAATTATTTATTTATTGATGATGTTCACTCTAAAATTTTATTTGTACTCACACCATACAAAAATTTATTGTTGTTAATGTACATGTATCATCCTTAAAAATATTTTAGGATCCACTCACTGTGGATATAGTTTTAAAATATTCGAATTTGAATAATTAGTAACTTAAGTGTTTGCATGGATTTCTCATTACAGAAGCGTATATGAAGATTACATATGAAGACTGTTCAACTATGTATTTATTTATTATTTATACATGCATTGCATTTATTTTATTTTTAATTTTCTGACTACCGGAGATTTTCTACGAAAGTTGCTCTCAATATGACATTGAGGCATCCTATTACCCTATCTTCTGTATTCTATTATATAAGAATAGAGTTTTGTTAATGTTGTTGTTAAGTGTTTAAATGCAAATGAATGGTTTACCATGGGCTTGAAAAGGTCAAGTAAAGCAGCGGCAGCGGACTCCACTGGCAGCTTGCGGGTGCTTCTTTATGCAGGAATTTACTCTTGTGAAACACGTGTTTAAATTTAATTCTTACTTTCAATTCAATATTGCAGTTTTATATGACGTACACATAAATATATGGACATGATAGATTTAACTCCTATCCGGTTATCTAAGTTGATTTATTCGATTTGAATGACTTAAAATTAATTTGAAATCTGAAATAACTCGAATCGAATCTAAATTGACTCGAATTTAGTTGGATTGAAAGTAAATCGAATCGAAATTAATTCAAACCGAAAGCAACACGAACTGAAAACAACTTAAATTAGTTTATTCATATCTGATCTAAACCAAATTTTGACCCTATTTTAATCTGATAATTGAGTGTAAGTAAATGAATATTTTATTATTATTATTATTTACTTTTTAGCATTGATAAATAGTAAAATGGCATATGTTTTATTCTCATTTTATGTTATAATACTAGTTAATCATCACTTCTAATAATAGATTAATAATTCAATATAACATTTCCTTAGTTAAAATATCATCTCTATATCTAATGAAATAACTTCTAGCTCTAAATTTGGACTTTGACATAATATATCCATATAAAATTATTGATTTTAAAATTTTATTGATTCGATTGATTAAAGCTAAAAATTTTAGCTCTGAATTTCAGATGTGACAATATATTTCACATAAAAATCTTGAATTATAAGTAACAAAGAGCAGTAGCGATGACGACAAAGAGCAACAACGGTTAACTCGAAATTTAAAAGTTAACCCTCATTAAAATCGATCCAAGTTGATCCGAAAATCTAATGGTTGACCTGAACCGAAACCAATCGATTCAATATTGACCCAATTGAAGTCAACTGTACTTATATTAATCTGACCCAAAAATCAATCAATCCGATTTTGACCTGACCCGATACCTGATTCGAACTAAATTTTCATATACATGAACTAATTTTAAATCAAATCTGATCTGGCCAAAATTGAATCTAAACTGAATTAGTCTAAAATCGAAATGACCCGACTCGAACTCGATCCGAATGAATTGATTACCACCTTTATAAATATATACTAGAACTTGAATAATTTATAATATACCCTGATGAAAATGATTAAAATCCATATATTGTATAAAAAATTATTATAAATAAAAAATCATTAAAAAAATATTATATACCCGGATGAAAATGATTATATATATGGGTTTGGGTGATAATTATAGTATACATATCAATATAAAAAGAAACAATTTATATAGAGAAATATATTCTTTTTTTAAAAAAATAGTAAATTAAATGAAAAAAATGGGTGTAGGTAGATTGATAAAATGTATTTATACAAAAAATAAATTATCTTTACTATTTATATTGTTTTTTTAATTTAGTGTCCAGTTAATCGGTGATATCAAATTCAGTCAATAAATTAAATAATAATATTAAAATATTAAAATAATAATAATAATTTAGATTACAAATTAAATTAAAAATATATAAATATAAAAGAAATAAGTATGTGAAGGTTTTGGGCAAATAATTTAAGAAATCAAAGAACGCAGAAGAAATCATAGGTAAAGGTTGGAATTATTAAAATCCAACAAGACAAAAAACTTTAAGCACTTTGGTATTTTATTTGATAAAAACTGCAACCTGGCTGACATAAAAAACTGTGTGCATGTATCTTCAAGTTTCTACGACATAATAAGTAGATATTTCCCTTATTAAAATTATGTAAATCAGGGCATGGTTTTCAGAATCGGATCGGTTAGCGAATCGATCATATTATCGGTTTACTAATTTGATCGGTCAAATCGGGTCGACCGGTCGAAAACCGGACGACGTCATAATTATTTAAAAAATTAAATAAAAATACCAAAATATTTAATAAAAAAATAATTTTTTATATCACAAGTCATATTCAAAGCAAGTCATAACATATATAAGTTAAAAACCATAAAATCAAGTGAAACAAAATAATTCAAATTAACTACAACATAATATTTAAGGTAAAACATATTAAATAATAAATATAATTATATAACTATAATTAAAAAATAAATTTGGGGTTAAAAAAATCATAACAAAATGATATTGTTTGGTTTAATTTTTTTTTAAAAACAATCTTACATGGCTAAGAAACATAGAAGAGTATCCCAAAAGTCTAAAGAGTAAAAATATGAGAACAAAACAATCTCACATTGCTAAGAAACATAAAAGAGCATCATAACTAACTTCTATAAATAATAGAGGTAATTTGACATTTAAAATCATGGAGCCTTTTGGTGAGCATGAGTGAACTATTCTTTCACTTCAATCAAGCTCGAATTTTAGGCTTCAATCGAGCTTCTAATTTTTTTTTAGTTCAAGCATTTTTGAGTTCAAGTTTCAATATTATATTTCGAGTTTGAGTTGAACTTAATAATTTTTAGCTTGTGAGTTTGAGCTTATTTTTAAAGTTTTCAAGTTCGAGTCGAGTTCAACAATACTCGAGTTCGACTTGGCTCGTTAACAAACGACGTTGTTTGGTTTAATTTTTAAAAAAAAACAAAATCCCGATTTTTCCCAGTTTTCAGCCGGTCCGGTTCAGCGGTTCTGGTCGGTTCACTAATAACGATTCAACCGGTTTAGATTAAACCGGACTAAGTAACGATTTTCGGTTGAACCGACAGGTCCGGTCCGATTTTCAAAACAGAGATCAGGGGAGTAGGAAAAACTAGTCAAAGCCCTAGCAGTTCAATCTCCAATCATATGGCTGGTATATCACCATCAGCAATCATCTCCAGCAAAGCTTCAGACTCGGTTGGCTCTAAGTAATTCGATGCATGTTTCAGTACCTCTAACTCGGTCTTGTCAAAATCAACACTAAACCTGTTCATTGATTGATAGCACGCAACTTAAGTTATTTTTTCCAGAAGTATATAAATCAAGCTCACTGCATCATCCCTCTACTACTAACTCGAAGAAATATCGATTCACTACAGCTCGGTGTTTGGTGCACAGTCCATGGCAGTCTTGCACATCTTTTGTTTATTGTTGAAGTGAACTCCATCTATGTTTATATTAAAGGGAGACTCTAACTGGTACCCGCTATTACCAACTCAATTTTGAAGTTTACCAAAATGTTAAATAAGACAATAGCATTGGTGTCATTCAGGTAATATGTCAATTTCTAGAAGTTCTTTTGTGCCTATGCCAATGAGTTTTAGAGTGCATGAATGCTTACATTACTCTGCATGTCTGTTAGTGTGCGAAGTGCGTGTTAGAGAAAATTTTAGAATCTGGTTTTGTATTTCATAACAGTAAATAAAGGTCTAGGGAAGAAATATGAACTTTTTGCACCAAGAATTTGCTTGAAATTAACTTACCATTTGAGGATCTTACTAGCATATGCAACCTTGCCGTTCAAATCAACAATAAGACTACCAGCTATTAAGAAAACCCGTGCTGCATCCATCAGCTCTTTATCAATGTTCCCAGGAGAATAGCATCGAAGAGCAGGCCCTGACCGGGCACCCGAAACTAGGGCAAAGTGAACTAGAGGCTCGGGATAGGATACTGTGAATTTCCACAAAGAAATTCCACAAGAGGCATTCAACACTTGCTCTACTGTGAATTTCCACAAGAGGCATTCAACATTTGAGGATGATTTTTTTCCTTCTTTTTTTGGGGGAGGGGGGTACATGATAATGGGATGTTTAACAAAACTTGTTGAGGCTATACCCTTACAGGCCGGTTGCCAACCTAATTAACTACATGGCGAAAAATTACGAGATGAAGTCAGCATAATCAACAACCCCGCAGCGCATAGTTAGATCACTTCTTACGCAGAACCTTTGGTTCTTCCTTCTGAAACAACCGAGGGATTTAGAAGAGCACCAAACTTTAAGGAACGAGAGAAATAGACCACACAGATTCTGAAGTTTATTCATTCCATAATTTCACCAAAGCTTTGTATTTTCACCAGTTTGCATAATTAACAGCAAACCACATAATAAGTTAACCCAGAAATACACGCATCCAGAACAGTGGATAGAATCATTACACAACTGTAAGCATCAACTTTATCCGCTATCATACCTGCGATCGTTTATCTTTTACACCAAATGGTTTCAAAAGATTGTATGGTGGCCTTTGATTGCCCCTTAAAATGCCATTCTGAATGGATGAAAGCGAGTATGTACACCCACCAACAACATACTTGAAATCTCCAAACAGCTTCCTCGTTCCAATGGACCAGCAGGATGACCCCAGACTAATATTGCATGGATGGCCATCATATTGTACAAATTTATGAAGAAGGCGAGCTTCTCCCTTCGCATGTCCTGCACTTTCACTCGATGGAGCTCTTGAATATTCTCAAGTAACTACATTTTTTTGCCATTAAAAAAATAATGCTTGATCAGTTAAAAGAAGTGAATAAACTTTTGAAGATACTAGACTCAGCAATATCATTGCATCAAAACCTTGCAAATTCCTCACTGCCATGAATACTTTTATAATCAATACGTCATCTTCTGATGCATAGGCTTCAAAAATAGCATAGGACAAAACTCTCAGCCTTGATGCAATTTCAGCAATGGGCTTCGGCTTCAGTTCAATTATACCACTTGGAATGTTGTGACATTGAGATGACACAGCAGGATCATGGTCCAAGAATCGATACAAACGGTCCATCCTCAAACAGATTCTCACTATTATAAAGCATCGCATAAAAAAATGAGAAGGATTTTCAACCACGGATTGAAAGGGTTACAAAAAACAAAATAGACTGGGAGAACAGGGACTCACTCAAGAAAATGTCGAAAGAAGAGTTCACTGGCAAGCTTTGCCCGAATTCAACAGCCTGTACCACAATGAGAGAGCAAAGGGAACTATCAAGTAAGTCCACTGTTGCCTCTTTTAATCAGACTGGAATAAACATCAATAAAAGGTCTTATCTAGAGTACTTTAATATTCTACAATTAAATTGAAAGCCATCACTAGAGTGAGGAGATGATATCATTTTCCAAGTTCAAAATAGCAACACTATAACAAGCTGCAAAGAAATGTTTCCCTGCCTTAACTTTGCGTTCACCATAGGAAGCAACTAAAAGAGCATTCTGATTGAGGAAAGTTTGATCCTAAACCAATATGGAGAAAATAATAATAGTAACGATCGACACAGACCACAAAGTGTATAATCAGCAGATGACATTCACAACCAGTGGCAGTCGAAGAAAACATAATAAAATCCAAACTAACCTCTTCCCTTTCCAGGTACTGATCTTCAGACAGAAAATCTACTGCTTCAGAACCTAGAAAACAATTAGTGAACCTGCGCATTTTGTACAACCGATCCTTAACAACAATAGTTTCTTTCATTTTTCGAACAATTAGAACTAGTTCATCAACAGACCCATCACCGGATACATCATCTTCACCGGATACATCATCTCACCAGAAATAGGTGGTAAAGGAGCTTCAGTTGATGGTGCTTCAGCAATAAAAAATTCGTTCTCAAGAAATTTGCAGACTCCTCTAAGCCTTTTAGTTCACTCAAGGCTCCAATCAATACTTCATTAGAGAAGACCTTAGGAACAGCACAAGACCCATAGACCTTCTCTTGCTCCAACTTTCTACTGGGATATATCAATGTTGATCTCAACATATCTAAGCCTTTTCCTTTGCAAAAACAACCTAACTTCTCTGCAATCTTGGCATCCTAGTATACAATATAATTCTTCCTTTTGTGACAATAGGTATAAGTGATTCTTCAATGGTATTCTTCCCCTGATCAGGTTTGCTTCCTGAATCAGTATCAGGTGACACCTTAATGTAGTTTAAGGGATTCCAAGCAGATCTTTCTTTAGTCCTTGGCGGCATTGCGATTTGCTCACCAAGTTTAGCAGAATCTGAAGTGTCCTTATCTACATCAACGGCAGCCTGTTCAACTCCCTCTCTTTTTAAAGAAAGGCGACGCAGGACACTGGTCACTGCAGCACCCTTTACCTTCACAAATTCTTAAGTGCCACTGCTTTCTCAGGCCACATAGATCCCTCTTCCTCTCGATCAGGATCCAAGGAACGAGTTGAACTCCGATCCTGCATCTCAGGAACCTCTGTGCCATCAAAGACAGGTTCTGGCTCCTCCTCAGCAATATCTTTTGTACTTTCGTTCATTTCTTTTTGAGCTTTGGAATCAAATCCTCATCCTTATTCATCTTGTCAGTGTCACCTTGTTCAGCAGCTCTAGATTCTGAGACTGTATTCTGATCCACGTAGTCACCTGAGCTGTCTTGCCTATCACTCTCCTCCTCTAACTAATTAAAATTGTCATTGTTGATGTTAATACTTTGCATCTCCTCCACGGGTTTCCCCTGTTCTGCCTTGTGAATACCATCAGCATTTCCCTCTAGTGTCTCATCCATCGGAGAATCAGATATATTTTGCAACTGGAGTTACCCTTTTCCGTAATGTCAAAAAAATAAATACTGTCATTCAACTTGCAAAAACAAGCCCCTTAAACCTTTTCATCAAGGATCGCTTCACAGATTCCTGCAAGAAGTTTACACATAGCCAAATTCAATAGAAGACCAAATCCAGTACAGATAAAAATTGAATAAAAGACTTTATACGGTACCGTATACAACCATACCAAAACTGCTTGACAAACAATAAAATGTCCAATTTTCACTCCTTACTCCTTAGCTATTTAAAAAGTTCACAAATATTCATTATAGAATAAAAGCAGATAATATATTTTAAAACTGGGAGGACATCGGCATCTAAATCTGGGTATATACGTTCTTATTCATTGATTTTCAGAAATATAAACATAATCTGAACCGGATTACTAGAAGCTACTCATAATAAGAAACTGTCTCAAAGAACTATATGCAATCCAGCAAGTCAAGCCCTGAAGCTTTAGTTTTGACAGTTCATAGCCACACAAACCGGTCAAAACGAAAGGCAAAAATAACAGCGCAGACAAATGCATCTGAGAGCAAAATAAAATTGGTAGAGAGTAAACACCAAAAATTCAGTTCTCTCCACCTTAGATGTTTCAAAATCAAATAGCAAAAAGATTAAAACTTTTAAGTCCTGAAGACTTGGATTATGTTTTCATTTAATTATCACACTACTTAACACTCCAAAAAGAGGGAAATAATAATAAACACTGGAAAATTGTCAATTGGATATCGCAACTTAACCGTAATGGAAAGGACGAAAATTGAAAACAATAGATGTAGAGAGAGAGCTTACAGATCTAGAGAGAGTAAAGAGAAACAGCTCATGGGAAAACAATATTAATTACGACTAATTTTTCAAAAAAATAATAATCTTAAATAAATTTTATATCTAATTAATTACAACTAATCAAAAAATGACATTATCGAGAAGAAATAACACTACTAGATCACTAGATCAAGCCTTTTACTAGATTAAATCTTGAAAGATTTAATATTTAACATTATTAAATTTATTTTATTATCTTCATTTTCTTTATTATCAAGCTCACAAATTACGCTATGCCTAGAAATATCTAATCACCTTAAGCTTCAACAAACTCACCATAGTTAAGAATATCTAATGAAGGTTGATTAATTTTTTCGATCTCCTTATAGTGCTGTGGGTGTGGTTCTTAAATCTAAAAGATGGTGTCCCTAATTTGACATGTATCACATATATTACAAATATCTTTTATACAATTCGTATATTTTTCTTAAACAAAATATGTTTTTCATTATTTTTGTTATTCAATGAACTATTTTAAGTCGAGAAAATAATCTCACTGACAAAAAATGCCTTATAATATACGATTTTAACCAATTTTTTTGGATTTGTCAAAAAACCAACTAAATCGCAATGCGATCGATAATTCGCAACGCAATTTCCGGTATCGCAAATCAGTTTCCAGATTCGCAACGTGTACATCGACTATCGCAACAACGGGGACTCTCGCGCGCCGCCGCCGCCGTCTCGTCTCGGGTTGTGGTCGTGGTAATACGTGTCTTTGACACGTCCGCGCGAATACTATTTTTTTAGAGAAAATTCTTAAGAAACAAATGCAATACCACCAGTCGTTACGATTTTGGACTATCGCAACGAATTTGGAATGAATCGCAACGCGAACTTCGACTATCGCAACGAACTTAGACTATCGCAACGAATTTGTAATAAATCGCAACGCGAACTTGGACTATCGCAACAAATTTAGAATAAATTATAACGCGAACTTGGACTATCGCAACGAATTTGAAAAATCGCAACGCGAACTTCGACTATCGCAACGCGAACTTGGACTATCGCAATGCGAATATGTAAATCGCAATGCGATAGTCGAAGTTCGCGTTGCGAATCTGGAAACTGATTTGCGATACCGGAGATCGCGTTGCGAATTATCGATCGCATTGCGATTTAGTTCGTCATTTTGGCAAATCCAAAAAAAGTTAGTTAAAATCGTATATTATAAGACATTTTTTGTCACTGAGGTTAATTTCTCTTTTAAGTCTACGTAGATAAAAGGTCACTTTTACCATATGTTGTATTAAAATTGTCTCAATTCGATAAATAATAAAAAGAATTGTTATTTAGTGTTTTATTTTTTTATGGGGGATACAAAGGTAGTTTATCCTACTCTGTATGGCAAATACTTTTGACTTATTTATAAACAATCTTTTTTTTATAACCACTGATTTTCGATTTATTAATCTACTAATCAGAATCAAATATTATAAATGTGAAGATAATCCTTTTAACCCAGACAAACAATCCCTTGTTGGTTCCGTTTTATGAATCTATTTGTAAGGTATGACTCATAAATATACCGGTGTATAGGGTTAATTTTGTAATTATATATCAGGATTTTTTTATTATAAATAGAGATGTAACATAAACCTATGAGACATTGAATAAAATTTCTAGCGCCGCCTAGGCACTGATGACGTAAGCACATTGCCGAACCTCGTTAAAATTCTTGTGTAATTTCGTTTACTTTTCCCGATTCTTCAACACTATTGAATTTCCTCCTTTTTGGTGATCATGAAATCAATTCCACATTTTCAATGAAATTATTTTGGGATTTATTTTCTTAACAAGAGAAATGTATCATTGGTAAATCTTTGCTTAATTTTTTTCAAGGTGGAGGCTCAGCGTCACCGTTGATCACAGGACAAATTAGTTAATAGTATTTAAGAAGGTATAATTCAAAAACTAATTTAGTATTTAAGCCCTTTCTTAATAAGACAACTGTTAGGGGGCGTTTGGATGGAGGTATTTAGAATTCCCGGTAGGAATATTTTTTTCCTAACCAAATATACCCATGTTTGGTTGAGTATCATTTCCCAAGTCAAGGTAATATTTGTTTCCCATCCGTGAATATTCCCGGGAATGTTAAACCCTCACACCCCTTAGGTATTCTTTCATTCCGTCTGTTAAGGGCTAAAATACCCCTTTTTTTCCCGTTTCCATTGCGATATCTTTCTGTCTCTCTCTGCCATTTTCCTGATCGTTTACCATCTATTTTCATGTGTTAAGGCCTCTGCAGTCATCGTCCCAAGCATCTCTTCACGCCGTTGTCGCCTGTTTGCAGACACCAACATGTATGTCTCTATTCTCCTTTGCACTCTGCCATTTCTTGATCCAAAACCAGCAATTTGTGTGTCATTTTCGCAGCAACATACATTTTTAAAATATTTAGAATTTATCTCCGTTGGGTGCCATTTTCTTCTCTGTTTGTTGTTGTTGTTGTTGTTTGTTTCTGATTAAAAATCCATCGACTGTTGGGTGCCATTTTCTTCTCCGTTTCTTCTCCGTTGGGTTACAGTTGTCTCATTCGTAAGGAATAAAAACCCTTTTTTCTTCTTCTTTTTGGATATACTTTTGTTGTCTGGTCTATGAAAATGTGAGGCTGGAGATAAAATTTTATGTTTTTCAAATCAGTTCCGATTGCAAAATCAGTAATTGTTGCATACCCTGGCTATGAAAAGTTAAAAAAATAATATTATATCAGTAAAAAATTAGAGAAGGTGGATTAGATTCCAAAATTTTCCCCCTTAAAATTGTAACCGCAGCTGGGATTAGGAACTTTTGGAACCCATCTTCTTTGGTTGATTCAATTTGGTCTGTTTGAGGTTCTTCAATTTTTATGAATTTATTTATTTTACTTTCTTGATGTGTAGCAATCCTTTGCATTTTTGTGACACCATTAGGACCATGATAAGTGGTAAGATTACATTGAACATTATACTAATCTTAATCTTTAGGTAACTCCAAAACATTATCATTAGAACTGATTCCCTTTAGTTTTGTAAGGTTCTATTCCCCTCAAATGTAGTTTCTTGAAATTGCTTGTAGGAAATCATTCTGTTCAGATATAAGCAGTAAACATTTATCATCTCTAAAATATGCTTATCTTGAATGCTAATTTGTATGGAATATAAATATGCTTATCATGTATGGAATAGAGTGGTTATTCACCTTACTGTCCAGCCAGTAATGCAACATGTATTAGCTGAAATATTATCTTGAATAATCTCTCTTCAATTGCTCAAGTCCAATTAATTTAGCCGACATATAAATTAAGATGTAGATCATTCTATTCAAGGCATCAACAACCTTCTATTTACTTCGACTTAAATTTTCATTATGGGTAGTGTGATTAAGTATGTCTTTCCAGGTTCAACAATCTTGTCATTTTTCCTTGCCACATTTGGGCCACTATCATATACTGTTGAACAAGAAAATAGCAAGTGGTAGTCATAGGCACAATGTTACCCCACATATCATCTTTATATACAAAGTTCCATAAAACTGCTAGTAAAAATCAATATGCAGAATTAGGTGCAGTGGTATGATTCTTGCATAGGGTACAAGAGGTCCCAAGTTATATGACCATAAAACTGGGAATTAAGTCAACTCCAAAAGTGGAATAATATAGAAGCTTAACTTGATATGCAGAACATTGATTGAACAGTCATTAACTGCCTAATTGTCCAACAACATCTTCCTTAAACCATTCTTGTACAACATTCAACTCACCAACAACTAAGCATATAGCCATATAACCATCCAAATTTATCAGATTCTTGAAGAAAAGAGCTAATGATTGAAAAGAAATCATGTTAAACATAAAAAATTGGGTACTTCAGCTAGTAGTATAATTCCACTAGCATTCATCTAGCAAACAAGTTAGCGGAGAAAATCCAATCAAAATTCACAGGGACTTGAAGAAAAATAGATAACAAATAAAAACACATTCTATTAAACATCAATCATTGAACATGTAATCTAGTCGTATGATTCTCTATTCAAGTATGAGAGGTACTAAGTTCAATTCTGTAAATGCACCAAACCCTTTCTTTTTCAATTTCCAAAATTTGCAACTGCAAATCAAATAATTGATCATCATAATCCAGTTTCAACTGGAAATCTGCATTGTCAATTGATTAAGAGTATACTGATACATAAATTCAAGTGTGGCCGGGTGGATGTGACTCTTTTTCTATCATAATATACAAAATCCAAGAACTAACTTAACCCTAGGCTTGAAGCAGTTGGAAAAAAAATCAAAGAATGCTCCTGAAACACTAAAATATATATGTAGAAATTGAGAAATCCTCAGTCGAAAACATCCACTTACCTTGTACAAAAATCACGATAAATTAGTAAATAGTATAATAGAACAAATAACACGAGAAGTCGTTAAGGTCCATAGCAGCAACTAATAAGTGGTTACTTGTTAGTTTATGAGGAGTAGGGCGGTCCATTTAAATTACTGGAAAATGGAGGAAGAATATTTTGTACTGCAGTTACAAAATGAATAATAGTTACATCTGCCAAATAATATTTTTTTATATTCACTATAAAAAATGAATCCATAATTTTGATTTTGAACTGTAATTTTGAATTTCATAATGTGATCATGAAACAGCAGGTGGCTATGATCTGAAACTCACAGCTTCTCATGCCAGCTAATTGCTACCTTCATTTCCTTGTGTATATATTATTAATTTAAATGTTAAAATATACTATCACTGATTCTTGAAAATCAAAATCAGCCAGAATATTTACATAAAATATGAAGAATATATTTTATATAAATCTGAAACGAATCATAATTGTAAGAGAGAGTGGAAGCTAATCAAATCCACGTTTTATAATATTGTTATGAATTGAATATAGTAGGATTGAGTTGGGTCATGTGGTCTCACAGGCAAATATTTGGGACACCAAGGTGTTTCACATCTGCATCACGGATGCTTATAAATTAAATAGTTTGAAAATATCATGTATCACAGGCCATTGCCAACCCTTCAATAATAGTTACATTAAAATATTTTGTACTGCAGTCCATCTTAATTATTCATTTATGTTGATTACATTAAAATATTTAGGGGTCACAGTATATATAGTGGCAGATGTAACTGGAAAGCTTGAAGTGGTTAATCTCCATGGTTTTCTTGTTCAACAATATATAATAGTTAGACTCTGTAGAAATATGAATATAATTAGGTCTTATTTTGTACTGAATTTTGAATTATTACAGAAGTCAAAACCACCGAGACTGTTGAATCAGCTAAATAATCAGACGGGGTGAGTAGTTGTTTGATATTGTCTTTCATCTTCTAACTGCAGCCATGTTAAATTACAGAATTTTCTTGTGGTGCCAACTGCCTAGTTGAGGTCTTGGCGGTTCTTTATTTGGAGTCTAGGTTCTAAAACTGTTAACAATTGCCTGTAAGTTGAGGTCAGATTGCTTAAAATGTATGACATTTCTATGTGATATGGTTGATACCCATCAATAGGGAAATTTGGACAGATGAGCAGTAAGATTATACTGTCTTTAACAGTTGAATTGGTTAGAATTGAAAATTTCAATTGCTCTTTCATGAGATCTTACTAGTTATTAAATTTGAAAATCTTTTCCTTGATCAAAAAAATAAAATAAATAGATTTTCAGGTTTAAGTTACTTAAAAAAACTGGGAAGCGAGTAAAATGGTTAATAGGGTTGTTTTTAAAGGGTGAAACAGCTTGAGGTTTAAAAGCAAAAAAAGAAATTTTTGGCTACCTACTTGTTTTACAGTAACTTGCTGAACTGTATTGACATAGTTGCTCTTATATCATCATTTTGTTATGGTGCCATTTTTATTGTGTTCAATTATTTTATTGTGATGACAAACAATTGTTCTTGTTAAATATTATTATTTTCTAATATTAAAATGTTTGTTCATAATAACAGTTATGGCTCGTTTACCGATGCGAAAGAAGACGCATATCGCCACAATTCTTATTTTACAACTGCAAATGATGGAGATTGTGTGTCATATGCTTATGGTTATTTCAGTTATTCTTAGAAAATATAAAATCGACCTAAAATAACTTATGCACATGAAAGACTTCATAGACATAATATTAGATCACTTAATTTACATAAAATTGTATTTGAAAGTGATCGACAAAGTGTTGATAATTGTCGAATGGATAGGAGATCATTTATCAAATTGTGTCACCTATTACAAAGTCAAGGTGGGTTAAAAGAGAGTCGATATATGTCTATAGAAGAAATGGTTATTACTTTCCTTCATATTATATCCCACCATATTAAGATTAGAGTTTTAAAACGTCAAACAGTAAGATCTGGTGAAACAATTAGTAGAGTTCTCCATACAGTGTTAGCTTCAGTCTTGAAACTACATCCGATCCTTTTTAGAAAACCAGAACGGATACAAGATAATTCAACAGACGATAGATGGAAATGGTTTAAGGTATTGTATCATAATTATGAACTTTCTTTTAAGTTAATTAGTAATGCTTAATACATAAATGGATAGTAATAATGCAATTTAACTTTATTTGATGAATATAGGGATGTTTGGGTGCTCTAGATGGAACGTATATTAAGGTCAATGTAGCTGCAATCGATAAACCTAGATACAGAACAAGAAAAAATGAAATTGCGACAAATGTACTTGGTGTTTGCACACCAAACATGCAATTCATTTATGTTTTACCTGGGTGGGAAGGTTCTGCAGCTGATGGTAGAATACTCAGAGATGCCATTAGTAGAAGAAATGGTTTAAATGTTCCACAAGGTAAATTATTAGGTCATAATATATATATATAAAGAATGTAAAATTCTTCCAAGTTTTGTATATTAATTTACTTTTTAAATTAAAATATAGGGTGTTACTACTTATGTGATGCTTGATACACGAATGGAGAGGGATTTCTTGCACCATATAGAGGTCAAAGATACCACTTGAATGATTGGAGAGAAGGACACCAACCTACCACCCCTCAAGAATATTTCAACATGAAACATTCTCAAGCTAGGAATTGCATTGAGAGATGCTTCGGCATATTGAAAGCGAGATGGGCAATTTTAAGGGAAAAATCATTTTATCCAGTGAAAACACAATGTAGACTCATTTCAGCTTGTTGTCTTCTCCATAATTTCATAAGATCTGAGATGTCAATCGATCCTATTGAATCTGACTATACTGAGGATAGTAGTCATGTTGAAGAGATTAATGAAGTAGAAATAATCAGACATTGTGAGCCAAGCAGTGCTTGGACTGAGTGGAGAGACAAATTAGCAGAAGATATGTTTACTAGTTGGTTGGCATCACGTACTTTAGGATAAATGTTATTTTATGTTATGTATGACTTCACCTTCTATTTTATCTAATGTTAGTAGTCATTACTTTCATAAATTTGACATCTTTATATTTTATGGCATAAACTTTATTAAATTTTCTGTAATTCTCTTCTATAAAATTCGAATTTTATTTGTTATGGATATTCATTACTTATGTCATTCACTACATTTGATTTATATTATGTTACTATTTTAAATTTCTTTTATGATTAGTATTGACGATGATGACTTGTTTTATTATGTTATACATTTTTTATATACATCTTAGATTGTTTCGAAGAGAAATATGTCAACATCAAATATGGAATCTCAAAGGGGGGAAAAACCACCGACATCTAGAAAGGTTAAGTCTTTAGTAACTAAAAGGACATGGACTAAAGAGGAGGATGCTGTACTTGTTGAATGTTTACACATTTTGGCTGAAGACCCACATTGGAAAGCTGATAATGGAACATTTAGATCAGGTTATCTATCTAATCTTGAAAAGATGTTAGAAATCAAGCTTCCAACATCACAAATTAGGGCCCATCCACATATTGAATCTAGAGTGAAGCTACTCAAAAGACAATACAATGCTTTATCTGAAATGTTGAATATTGGAAGTGGATTCGGTTGGAATGAAGAAGAAAAATGTTTAACTGCACCAAAGGATGTGTTTGATGATTGGGTTAGAGTAAGTCTTTTAACCGACATCTAATCTTTCTATACTCTTTCTTATCTACTTATCTTTGTAAGATTTATTAAATTTACGATTTTATTATATTGTAGAGTCATCCAACTGCTGCTGGATTGAGAAACAAGTCATTTCCATTCTTTGATGACTTGTTCATATATTTGGAAAAGAAAGAGCTACAGGAATAGCAGCGGAGACAGCAGCTGATGCAGTGGAACATATTGATGTTGAAGACAATGCATTTATAGATGCATTACTTGAAGAAGATGGAGTAAGAGATTCTGAATCAAGAGAGGATGTTGGTGCTTCAACTTGCCAAACATCTGATGCCACTGCCTCTACCCCTGCAATGAAAAAAGTAGCTAGCAAGAAAAGGTCTCGAAGTGATGATGGGTTAACCGAGCTTGTACAGGAGATAAGTAAGTTTGGTGCTGCATATCGAGAAACTGCCAAAGAAATTAAGGATATTACTGCTTTATTGAAAAAGGAGGCAGAAGGAAATGATCGAAGAATGTCGATTTTCACAGAAATCATGAAAATTGAAGGCCTATCCAATGATGAAATGCTTACTGCAGGAGAGTATATTAGCAAAGATGCGCACAAGGTAGATTTCTTCTTTTCTTTGCCAAAAGAATTCAAAAAAGATTATGTGATTAAGCAATTAGTTGAATGCCATCACTTTAGATCATCCTTTTGACTGTGGTCCTTCTACAATTATGTCGATCTCTTTTTGATTATGACTTTAGAATATGGTCCCAACTTTTTTGTGTAGCTTGTCCAGGTATATGTTAAGCTTTTGACTTGGAGAATTTTTGTGTATATAATATAGCCAACATATATGATTAAGTTTAGAATGTCATGGCTATTATCTTTTGTAAGTCTGAACATTGTACAAAGTGTGATGGTTAATGTTATACATCTTTTTGTTATGTAAGTTTATCTCATGATACTAAAATGAAAGTTTATCTAGTTACAGTGTTCATAGAAAATATTTGTGACAATGTAATCTTTGCTTTATATTTTATTTTTTTAGGTTTGTCGTACATAATCTTGAGCGATGACCTTAAAATATTGTTTTTGAGGTTTTTTTTATTGAGATAAAGATTGATTTGCATATGTTTTTCCTTTGGATCAACGGTCTGGAATTTGTAGAATAGAAAGGCATTTGTTAGGATTAGATTTCTAGCTAAATTTTTGCCTTGAATTACAGTCGATATATTGTGAATTCAGAAGGATTTGCAAATTAGTTGTGTTCTTTCTGTCATGTATAGATATGTGTGTGTTGAATTTAATTGAGAAATTGGGTTGCTAGTAGAATACATATGTTGGTAATTTGTGAAAGTGTATATGATGTGGGAATGAATGTAAATAATAGTAATAATGATAACAACAACAAGTAATCTGTTAAACTTCTTTTAAGTTTAGGCCGGTTATCCCATCTCCAGACACTCTCATTGGTTGGTAATCATTTAAAGGGGGCAATTCCTCCAAGCTTAGGGAATTTGAGAAACCTTGTGATGGTGAATTTAGGGAGAAATTTCTTAGATCATATCCCTTCTACTTTCAAAACTCTTATTCATTTGCAGTCTTTTGATCTCAGCATCTATTTCAAGCACAATTTTACTAATCTTAAGTAGCAACAAGTTTATAGGTCACATTCCAGCATCTATTTCAAGATTGCAGATTTATGTTTTTACAGCACTAGCAACATTTTTTTTTACCTTTTTCCACTAGTAATTTCAAGCACAATTTTACTAATAACTATTACGGAAACAAACATTGTTTCAATATGAAGTTTTAACTCTATCTATGATAAATAAGTTATCTTTTTATTACTTACCAGCTTTGCATAACCATTACATTGAGACAATTAATTCTATGAAAGAACACTTTTGTCTTCAGAAATGTCGACACAAGAAAATTTGAGGAGCACCTCTAAAGATGAAATCTTGTCATCATCACTACTGCTAATTCATGAAACTTTACTTTAAAGCAGAAAACTCGCTTCAATCTTCTCATGTCAAAGAAGACAATATAACATGATTGCCATTTTAACTAAATTGGTTTAAGTTAATTAAATTCTAGCTCCAATGAATACTAATTTTAAATAATGATTGAATATCAAGGACTTACATCTTCCGACAGACCCATCTTCTTTTCGAATATGATAATGATGAATGACGGTGAAATATAAAATTAATGAGATAAATAATAATGATAAAGTATGCAGAATTAAGTATAATATAAAGATAAATAAATAAATTATTGTATATAGAAGATATAATAAATATTATATCTTAGATAACAAAAATAATTTACATCTTTTTATTATTATGAATATCTATGAAGAATTTCCATAATATAAACATTTAGTTAAATGTTGATATAAAATTTTAATATATTTTTACATAAATTATGTAAAATTTAATATTAATTAAAATTAAAATAATACATGATATATTTAAATACTTGAGTAATATATTATCAAAAAATAGAATTTTATATAAATAAATTTTATTTAAATATTTAGAATTTCACTTGTTAAAAAACCAAATATAGAACAAGGATAATTTGGTAAAATATACATTCCAGTAATCTTTTATTCCTTCAACCAAACACTGTAATCTTACATTCCTACCAAATTAACCAAACACAGTAATGTAACATTCCCAGTAATCCTATTCCCTGGTAATCTTTATTCCCACTGGTAATCTTACATTCCGTGAACCAAACGCACCCTTAAGGTAAACAAATTTGAGGGAGTCAAAGGAAACCAAGTCCCTTCTTCACTCTCTCCAGCACGAGGTGTATGGGATAAGAAAAGTGAGAAATTGACATGTTACAGATACAACATCAATTGTACTAGGCTACACCTATTTGTGTGGGCAGATTATATTTTATGTTTCTTTTCCCTATCAATTGTGTACATAAAAAAATAACAAAATATATTTCAAACATTAAGATCCTAAATATCAATTAATACATCGTATTGATCATAAATATATCATTTCATATCTAAAATTACTTCATGTATATATGTTTCGACATAACTTAATGGAATAAACTATAATATACCATTCAATATTCAACATAATTTTTCGATTGAAACTACCGTACAACTTTCGATTTTTTTTTATCGGAATTTACAGCTTTCATGTTGTGGAAGTTGTCAAAGACAATGACACATCCATGAAAATGTTTCAAGTTATTAAGACGTATTCTTTGAGTTACACGACGGATTGGATTACCAAGCAAATAAAGTTGTAGTCTTTGTAGATTGTATCTTGTCAAACACGTTGAGTGCAATGGCTACATGAAACTTACCTATCCCTTTCTCAGACATTGCATGTGGGGATTACACGAAAAGAGGGCTCCTAAACATTGATATCTGAATGCAGTCATGTTACTAAAGCTCCTCTCTTCCACACAAAGGATGCTTGCTTTTTTTCATCGTAATTTCGTAATTGATCGAGTGGGAAATTTTAAAATTTCCTATGCAAACCAAAAATTAACAGAAAAGACTATACAGATGAGAGAGGATGAACCGATGATAGTGTCTCAGAAACATCATCGTTTTAGTTGTGAATATGAAGGAGATTTACATGGTGTTTATAAACAACATGTCTATACGTACCTGTTACTGGAGTGATATTCGGAATTCAACATGACTAGAAAGCTCGTGACATTTAAAATCTTCGAACAAACTGCATTGGCGTTGATAATTTCCATCTTACTTCTGCTCTTCCACTGGATAACTTTCTTAACACAGGTGGACCAGGCCATGGCTTAACCGGAGAACAGTATAGTGATATTTTTAACTGTTCTTTCTCCTTGTTCATTGCATATAAAATACATACCGGGCAGTGAAAGGAAATAATTTTGACAATTGCAACTCCATGCCTTTCATAGACAATTAAGTCACCAGTAATATTTCCGAGGAAGGATCTTCATCCAACTCAATATCTCCGCATGCACCAAGTACAGTAGCGAGGATGTAATCATCCACCTCAAAACCTTCTGCTTCCATCCGATACAAGAGCTGCAAAGCTTCTTGACATAGTCCATTCCTTGCATAACCCATTATCATGGTCTTCCAAGAAACCAAATTCCTTTCTGGCATGCTGTCAAAAACACGAAAAGACTCTGATACAAAACCACATTTGGCATACATATGAATCAATGCACTACCCACAAACACATTGGAGAAGGCGGGAGTTTTATTTGCAAAGGAGTGAATTAACTTCCCTTTCGTAACAGCTCCAAGGTTAGCACATGCTTTTAAAGCTGAAGAGTAGGTAAAAGAGTTGGGTTCTACACCTTCCTCCATCATTTCCTTCAAAAAATCAAGCGCCTCAAATTCATGCCCTAAGCTTGCACTGCCAGAAATCATGGCAGTCCATGAGACAACATCCCTAAGTGGCATCTGTTGGAGGACTTTGGAGGCAATATCGTACTCACCACATTTACAATAGAACCATACTAAAGTGCTTCCTATGTACATATTCGTTTGGATAGATTTTTAACTAGTTGTGCATGGACTTCCTTGCCCATAAGTAAATCCACAACCGAACCACAAGCCCTGAGTATACTTACGATGGTCAAGTTATTAGCAATTATATTCCATCTCTTCATTACTTTAAAAAGACTAATGGCATCCTCACCGAGCCCCTTCCTAGAATAACCGGCTAGAATGGAAGTCCATGTAACTGTATTTCTACTACTCATACCATCAAACACAATCTTAGCATCCAAAATCTCCCCACATTTTGCATACATATCCACAAGAGATGTCCCTACAAAAACATCATTTTTTAAGTTCTTTTTATTATAGCACCATGCAATTGTCTACCCGATCTCAATGCCTTTTGCTCTCCACAAGTCTTCAAAACACTGCAAACAGCAAACTCATTGGGCCAAAAACCATCGCTTAGCATTCTCGAAAACACTGAGAAAGCCTCCTCCCCATATCCTTGTTGGGAGCAAGCAGTTATCATAGCCGTCCAACAAACCACATCCTTCTCTGCCATCCCATGAAATGCCCCAAAAGCCTTCGACAACTCCCCACATTGTGTATAAAAATAAACAACAGCACTATCCACAATCAAGTTCCTCAAATTTGCTTTCAAGATACACCCATGAATTTGTCTCCCTAACTCAAAATCCGCCCTCCTATTACACAAATTCATCACACAAACAGACATCTTGGCATTCACTTGAACCCCACTTGAGATCAAATCCCTAAACAACCTCAAAGCTTCATCATCGAAACCCAATTTCAAGCACCCATTAATCATTGCCGTCCAACTGACGACATTTCTTTCAGCCATTTTATCAAACACCATTCGAGCTTCCGCTAACTTCCCGAATCTCATATACAAGCTTATCAAATTATTCTCAACATAGGTCACCCGGTTCTTTAAACACTTCAAAACAATCGCATGGACTATCCTAACTTGTCTGCCATTAGTACAAGATTGAAGCAAAGCCGCCAGCTCATCAGAACCGACACTTCGACTAACAGACGGTGGACTTATGTCCTCGAAAACAGCATCTGGGTTTTCATGGGAAGTTGAGATGCTGGTTAAAATATCGAATTCGGATAAAAAAAAGAGAATCTTTGGTTGCAAAACAAGAAAATTGGGGTTGATTTTTGGCGTTCCTTAGCTTGGACTCGATTTTGGAAGTCGAATAATGCAATGATGGACTTTGAATGGTGGAAAAGGAAGGCCATTGAAAGAGTGTTAGTTGCGGTGAAATCACCGTCAAAGAAAGCATTGGCTAAATCTTTTGCCTTCCTCAGAAATTCCCGCGAAAAAAAAACAAAATCCAATTTCCAAACTTTCAGCTCTCGTTGTTTATGTTAAATCATATGGTTTCAAAAACTTGATCAACTAAAAAGACCTTTTTGCCGCTAAGCTGGAAAACAACATCGTATTTGTAGCACCAAAATTTAGAGCTTGCAAGTTGCGACACAGCAAACTCTTTAAAATATCACCCGTGTTTTTGCCTGTCTAAAACCTTATTCCAGAACCCTCCCAAAACCTTCATAAATTTCTCCCCGTTAATCTTTTTTCCATGGAATTGGCTTGTTCAAGTTTTCAAGCTTTTTCCATTTTTCCAGTGAGTTCAAAATATTCTAATGCTTCAAGTTATGGATCTTCTTTAGCTTTATTTTCTTCCGGTAAAAGTTCAAATTCATATCGGATTCGTTGTTCTTCTTCAAACTTATCAAGTAAGTTACTCTTTTTTTCTTGGTAATTTGCAAATGAAGTTTATTGATTTATTGTTTTCTTCACTGTTTTTCTCTCACTTTCCCGCCTTGTTATGCGTTAATGGTGGTTCAACCTGGAAACGCATACAATAATGATAATAATTAAGTGTTAAATTGAAGTATTCTATAATGATTGGGTATTAGGTCGATGTTTTTTGGTTGTTTGTTTTTCAAGTAGGAAATTGGGAACATTTTGTCAGATGGTGATTTGGGAAAGCATTGTTTGTTAGGACATTTGCCTTAAACTGATAGTTCTCATTAAATAGCAGGTTTTCCTGCATTGGGTGTTAATCAGGTGAGATGGAGGCGGCAGTTTTCTCTTGCTGCTTCTGTTGGTGATAAAACTGTGGTGTCAGATAATTGTGATGAAAAGAAGGTTTCAGGCCCGGATTCTTCCGAGTCCTTGCCTATCAGTGAAGAGGTCACCAGAGATGGGGAAAGTGAGAGTGATAAAATTAGTGTTGAGGGGTCGGATGTCAATAAAATGATCAGAGTTTGTGACAAGTTAATTGAGGTTTTCTTGGTTGACAAGCCCACACCAATGGATTGGAGAAGATTAATTGCTTTTAGTAAGGTATGGAACAACATCCGGCTTCATTTCTTTCAACGTTGTCAGGATCGAGCTTACATTGAAGGTGATCCTGGAATGAAGCATAAGCTTCTTCGACTTGGAAGGAAATTGAAAGAGGTCGGTTATTTGATTTATAATGATCCCTTTCAAGCATATCAGTTTTTTGTGAGATATTGTATCTTGAGAATTGTGTGGCTGCTTAACGCCCTCCATACACTTGGACTTATATGGAGAGAAATCTACCTGCTTCTAGAATGCCCACATGCTGAGCAGATACATGTGCAGTGAAGATTCCTAGGAATCAAACTTCTTATACCCTTTGGATGGCATGCTAATTCTACAGAGATATATTTGCAACACTAAATAATCAAGGCATGTCTGATGCATACTGCTCTTATTTTCAAGTTGGTGCTGATGTCTTGGTGTTTCTTTTTATACAGATTGATGAAGATATGCAAAGACACAATGAACTTCTTGAAGTGATAAAGTCTGCTCCATCGGAGATTAATGAAATTGTTGCTAGACGTCGTAAAGATTTTACGAAAGAATTCTTTGTGCATATCCATACTGTAGCAGAATCATATTATGACAATCCAACTGAACAAAATGGTAAGGCAGTGTGATCGAATCATTTAATTGTCAAAACTATATTGATAATTAGTATTACAAATTTTTACCGTGTGCCAGTATAAATTTGTATGCCTGAAAGTAAGCTGTATGGTGGGCTTTATGGCCTGAGATCAGAACATTTAGTTCATGTAGTTGTTACCTTATGCCTTCCAAATCTTGTTCCTTCATTTATTGTTTATATATGACAGCTCTGGCAAAGCTTGGGAATACTTGCTTGGCTGCTGTACAAGCTTATGATACTACAGCTGAAAACATTGAGGCAATCAATGCAGCAGAGTTGAAGTTCCACGATATTATCAATTCCCCTTCTCTAGATGTTGCTTGCCGAAAGATTGATAGTTTGGCTGAGAAAAATCAACTTGATTCAGCATTAGTGCTAATGATCACTAAAGCTTGGTCAGCTGCCAATGAATCTAACATGACAAAAGATGAGGTATTGTTGCTGATTTCAGGAAGGAAAAACCCTCCTGCTGTATATAATCGTAAGATGGGTTGTTTTATTACTTGGTGACTGCACAAAGAACCCTATAGATTTAATGGAATGATTGATCATATTCGGAGAATAAAATTCTCCAATGGACCAATAATTTGAGTTTTTTTTTCTTCAGTCTATTTTAAAGAAATGGGAGATTGATAAAAAGCTTAATTGGTTTCAGGAGGTGGAATCATATAGTCATTTGTTGGAAACCAACTGATGTATAGTTATGAAAAGCAATATTGGCTGCCTGAATTATGGATCTTTTCCCTGTTAATGTTCTTTTTATTTTCTCTTTTGTGCTCTGTAAAAATGTCTGTATAGAAAACTATTGATGAATTTTGGAAGTTCTAGGGCCTTTTATGCATTTAATTTTTTATAGGATAGTTCATTTGAGCACTTGTATCCCACAGTTTTGGACAAAATTAATGTTATGATAAATTAGCATGCCTTGGAGCATTGCTTTAAAATATCTTATGAAACTTATTTTCTCAATTGCAGGTAAAAGACATATTGTACCACTTGTATATGACTGCTAGAGGTAACCTACAGCGGCTTCTACCGAAAGAGATTAGGATTGTAAAGTATCTTCTTACAATTGAGGATCCTGAGGAGCGACTGTGTGCACTGAATGATGCGTTTACACCTGGAGAAGAACTTGAAGAGAAGGACGTGGACAACCTTTACACGTATGTCTGTCTCTGACTTTTCTTTTTTTCAGAAATTAGTACCATCTAGGAATTAGGCTTTACAATGCATTGGCTTAATCTTCCAAGTCAGGGTTTCAGCCTTCTGTGCGCTTCTTTTTATAATTTCCACTTTGTGAAAGTTCTTAAATTTTGTCCTTTCTAAGGGCATATGTGGAATGACTCAAATATTCAGGTGCAAATCATGGGTTGGGTTGGTACCTACCCCTAAAACGGATGGTGTTAATAAGTTGGGTTTCCTGCCGTTTACATAAGCAGAACATTGTTTAAATTTTATATTATCCTCCTTGTTGGATAACTATGTTCCTTTGTTTAACTCATCCTAATGAAATCTTAGAACTCCGGAGAAGCTGCATACCATGATGAGAGCGGTGGTGGATGCTTATAATTTCAGCCAAGAAGGCACTCTCTTAAGGGAAGCTAGAGATTTGATGAATCCAAAGATAATCCAAAAGTTGGAGGAGTTGATAAAGATCGTGGAGAAAAATTCATGTGACATCGAGTTAAGTCGTACTTTCAATAGCTTTACATATATTTCTTTGTCCTGAAATGATTATCTTTAATGCCTGACTTGCTTGATAATCTAAATACATGAGTGATAGCTCTGAATTTTGGGTTAACTTTTCTGCAAGATAGAATGAATTAGATCAAATAGTTCATGTCTTGAGACGTAATACTGCCCGTATCTGAAAGCATTGAACCAATGTTACCTAACTACAAATATTAGCAATAGAAGAATACAGTATCTAGATGTGAATGTACAACAATCATGGAGAGGTGCCGATGGTCTCCTTGTGAGATTGATCCTGTAATAGTCCTTTGTTTTTAAAAACCAGATTTTATATGAATTACAGGTAATCATATGATACACTGCTTCATATATTGCTTACTAAGAGCTTTCTCTTTATACCTTGTAATGTTGGATATTCCTTGATTTTGTAATTAAGCAATATTTGAATAATATCAATTTCCAGGGGCTATTAGTCTAAAATGTATGAACTTGTGCCTTTCAAATATAAGCAGAAAACTTTGATAATAGTATTTTAGGCTAACGCAAAACTATTAAGGTTCAAAGATTTCTAAGGAAGCATATATTGATAGGAGTCATTAACTCTTTGTGACTTGTACCACAAAGTTAAAAACTGTTGTTAAATCTTTAGACAACCGGGTCTGAATTATTGAGCCAATGAAAAAGGAAGTGAAAAAGGAAGTCTGAAAACTTTATAAATAATCACTTCTTCCTCTTCTTTGGTGGCTGAATCGATTCTTCCGTGTCTTCAGGCTCTTCATCTTCTAAAGTTTCTTTTTCTTCATCTTCAGTGTCGACTTCATTGTCATTGCCATCACTATTGTCATCATCGTCTTCCTGCTCATCATCCTCACCATTTTCGCCGCCTTCATCATCTCCATCCCCATTAGCCTCTCCCACTTCAGCTCCCTCGTTGGAGTTGCCATTTGGGTCATTAGAAATGTTCCCATGATCATCACCATCAGAAGGGTCTTTTTCTTCATCATCAGCATCCCCTTCTCCATATCCACCATGAACATCATCTCCATCCTCAGCATCGACTACTTCAGATTGTGTCCACCCAGATGACTTTCTTGGTTTTCACCTTGTTGAGTTACTATCAGCAGCTGAACCAGATTTTGAAACTATTATACATGCTTTACAATTCCACCAAGAGAAATGGAAATCAAAATACTGAAATAAAATGACAAACCCATCAAAGATTCAAAACAAGACTCCATGTTTTCTGGGACGTCCATTGTGAGTTTCTTCTTGCTTTGATGACTAACTGGGCGGGTTAACCTTTCATCCAAACCCAGCCTCAAAAATCATCTCATGCATTATATATATTTATTACAAATTTATCATGTGTAGTGTACTACAGTCAAATATCCACAAAGAGAGTACTTCTTAAAGTTTTAAAGCAATTTCTCTTAATTCAGCTTGAGTTAATTTTGTCCATAAAAAATCAACTCTGTTTATTTCATATAAACGTATTAACGATGAGATGTTCGATCCATAATGAATGTATTATTTTCGATAAAATTTCTAAACGTGGAAGGATGCTTTTTCTTATTTTGAAAGGAGTTTTTTTCCCTATAATATTTAGCTTTTTTTAAATAACATTTAAAATCATTCAAAAAAAATTAATTTATCTTAGATGAATTCAAGATAGTATATGTTAAAAAATTATTCAAATTTTATCTCATTATGAATAAGAAAATAATATTCAAGTGTACTTGAATTCACACCTTTTCAAACAATGCAAGTTATGTCAATTTATTATAAATTTAATTTTACACATCGGCGCAAGTTAATAAAAAAATATAAATTAAATAAGTTAGAGACATAATCACATAAAGAAAAAGAAAAACTATGTCATAGTCACATAAAAAGAAGAAAAAAAACTATGTTAACTTAAGAGGACTTAATCCGTAATTAGTAAAAACAAAACCTTACTTGAGGCGAAGAAAGAAGAGCTTGATGCGTAGCTGAGGAAACGAGAAGGGTGAGTAGGGTTCCGCACATGCTAGTTAGCAAGTCATGGTTAAACTTAAACATTAACTCCACGTAACCATCTTTGTTCTCCATTTGTACGCCACAGGTACAAGTACATGTAAGAGAAAAAACCCTGGGGACAAAAAAAAAACAATTACACCAATCAATCATACTACCGTCAGATATACACAGTTTTCCTCAACAAAAAAAAAAAACAAACAAACAACTAATTGGAGCTTTTTAGCAAAATTATAAAAATAGACTAAGATAAAGAGTTAAGAGAGAGATGAGAAATCATATATCCCGCCGTGAACAGTTAAAGTTAACGACAAAAGCAAGTATACTTAAACTTTTCTGGGTATTTGGAAAAAATTTCCGGGGAAGGAGAGTCAAACGTAAGAAAACGAGGGAAAGTTAAGAGTGGGAAGGGTGGTTGAAGTACAAGAGAGGAAAGGAAATGGAAAAGTTTCTAAAAAGAGACAAAAGCAAGAAAAAGCGTACTTTAAATTCTTCTTCTTTCTTCTAAAAATCGAAAAAAGAAAATGGAACGATGTTTAGATCCAAAGGCTTCATTTTTATACAAACATCAGTGAAAGTGAAAGTGAAAGGGTTTAAAAGTGAAAGGTGAAGGTTGATGAACACACACAGGAGAAAGTAAATAACATAGGAAAATAAAATTAAAGGCATAAAAACTAGAGAAATGGACAAGTTTTTGTTAATTTATTGCAATTGTGGGTTGGGAAATTGGTATCGGATTCCCTTTATATTATATTTGCATCCTTGGTTGCATTTGAGTGTCTTGGAATATAGAGTGATGAACGTACACAGTGTTGCTTAGTTACGAAGCTTTGTATCTCATGATGGAGAATTGATTCAAATTGCCCATGAATCTTTTAGTGCTTCCAAGAACAAGTCCATTTTATTTCCCCCCCACAATACAAATTTGCATTAGGAAATAGGCTTTGGCTTGCTCAGCTTCTCATGCCACAGACATGAAACTTCTAAAACAAAATATATTTATGTAATTTTAATTAAAAAAAATATAATCATCCAAAAACCTTAATGCAAAGGGTTTAACCCAGTACAGGCTGAAATTGGGAGCAATTGATCATTAATGGACCTTAACAATAATGATGGATTGGAATGCCACCAGGCCTGTTTTAGTTTTTACAACAAAAGTTTAATTTTGTTGCACCAAATTCAGATAACAGGCAGCCAATTAGTCTCCCAACCCACTTAAAACCAAATTAAATTTTAAAAAAATACCAATAATTATCAGGAAAAATGACTTAAATACATAAAGTTGTTTGTTTCGTATTATCTAATACACATATGAAATATTTTAAAAATATAAATAGAATTAAACAATTTTATGTTGGAGACTATAATAACGAGGAATTGAAAGTATAAATATATTTTAGAGTTAAAATAAATTTAAAGAAGTAAAGAGATATTGATTTTGGTATTGGATATAGATTTGATAAAAATATGTATTTAGATAATCAAGCACTGTATTTTTTATATTAAAATTAAATTGAAAAATAAAACAATTTCTATAATCTTATATTACATAAATGAAACGTTGTTATAAAATGTTAACTTAGCAACATCGTCATGAATGCAGTATGAGTTATTGAAAATCACAAGATTTTTATTCAACTTTATTGATGAGATTTTACTGAACATGATTACCTGCAGGTTTGAAGTTGAAAGGCCGCCCCCTTAGCCTGGCATTAGGCCACCAAGGCAGCCGCAATGCTTTAGAACTGCCCCCGCCCCACCTCCAATCAATCTATATTAGCTTTGCCTTGAAATTCTGCACACAAGTTCTAACTGTAAAGATCACCTACCCATCAAAAGTTATTCTCTCACCCTTTCCTGGACCAGAAGCCGAAACCATAACACTTAATGGTCCCCCTTCTCCAACTCAAACCATAATCAACATTAAATACACCCCCCCCCCCGCCCACACTAATGATCCATAATTGTGAGGCGTGAAAGAACACTCACCCCGTAACAGCTCAGGAAAAAGACCCGATCCAAATAAGATAATATAAATGAAAACGGCGTGTCCATTAATGTCAATGGCCAAAGAATTACCGTTTCCATTAATGTCAATGGCCAAAGAATTACCGTTTCAATTATCTGTACAAGTATGGCTTCTACTGATAAATAAATCCATGTATAGTTGAATTGGATATAGGTATATTTAACTCAACATGATTCATGAAACCACTAGATTTTACAAACATGTGGCATGCGCCCACTTGGCACATGATGAGCTAAGGTCCGTATATGGCATCGCATAAAGGAAAGGAAACTACAAAATCAAAACCATAATCATGAAAAGGGAGAGTATGCCCCCCTACATACCTTTCAGTTGATACCCTTTTTCTTTATAGAGCCCAACCCGTAAAAGCACTAGGTACTAGAATTACATTACTATAAATGCCAAGTTGATATGGTTTTGAGGAAGATTGTATGTATGTTTGTTTATTTGTATAAAAGTACTAAATTTTCCTTCTTCTAGGGGATTAAAAGGTACTCTATGCCCTATGGTGGGAAGGAATCCTATAGTGGAGGGAAGCAAAGCAAACTCATCCCCTATCTTTCTCACCATCAATGTACAATGTTTGTCAAGGAGGGTAACTAGGCTCTATGGGTCTATTTTCCTTAATGAATTTCAGCCTTTATTTGCTTTAAAAATTGTGAATGGAGGTCGCTGCTGATATTGTTGTCTTTAATTATTTCTCAAAGTGTGTATAATTCAACAATAATATTTTATTTTTTTTTAGCTCAATCCTATGTTAATGAGAATATAATTTTATTACATCATCGTGGTCCTAAATTAACGATTTAAACTTATATTTTTTTATATGTAATGATTGAATTAATAATCATATTTAAAATTTTAACTGGAAAATATTTTAACGGATTAAATGAATGATTAAAAGTATATCTATATAGCTTAATTGCTTTGGAAGCTGTTATCTAAACAAGTCATTTTATAAAATAGTAAACATAAAAGAAAAGAAGATTCCATCAGCCGTTGATGTATAATCAAATATCTTGGACCTATATTGGGGAAAATGTCATTATCACTTTCAATCTAAAAGTATACTACAACTGACCATAGATTGTTACATCGTAGGCCAGGGGAGTAGTATACTAAATCATGAAAAAGATAACAATAGCGACCAAGCAAATTATTAAACATGTGTTAGAGATTTTTCTTTTGCGATGCCAAGGGTGGGTTTATTTCATTTTTAATATATACAAAACATAAGGAAAATAATACGAGTAAATACAAATATATAAAATTTTAAAATCTATAAAACAAAATAAGTAATTTCAGTTTAACAACGTTATTATTGTTTTGTTATATTTTGGTCAAATCTGATAAAAATAATAAAGAAATAAATATCAGAAGAAATATAATAAAATTTTAAGAATTAATACAATTAATCGATAACATTGGAGGGTAAAAAATTATTATGTTAAAAGAACTCAAATTTATCTTGATTTAATTCCTCAACTGATTGGAACAATTTCCCGCTTTATTTTCTTAGTAGAACCCACTTATATTTTATTTTCCTTTCCGAATTTAATACTTGAAACAATTATTCCTTCTAAATTCATTTTCATTTGTTTAGACTTTTGATGGCATTGGACCGTCCAAGTTGTATCCATCTAACATCATTAAGAATAGAATGAAACATTCCCTCCCTATTCACCATGGCATTTATAGGGCATTGTTAATGCCCATGGACCCATTTATTTGTATCATAAATTATACGTAATTAAAAAACTCAAGACTTTTCAATTTTCATATACAATTATATTATCCAATGCTCACCTTATTTGGACTTTTCTTTTGGGAACAATGATTCCTCTAATTAATAACACAAAAAATATTATGTAAAAGTATTAAAATATATAAATTACTTGCTTCTATAAAAACTACAGAAATAGAAGTTTAACAATGAAAATTCTAAATTGCATCAACACTCTTAAGAAATTCTCTTTCAAAGTCATCCACAAAACTCAATAACAAAGAGCACATATGGACTAACAAATTGTATTAACACTCTAAAGAAATCTAACCATGTGACAACCACATGATCACCAAATAGGTAAATACTAAAAGTATATTATAAATTAAGCATCCAACTGAGATAAAGGGAGAGAACAATTTAGATTACATACTTTTATAAGATCATTAATTAATGACTTTTCGATCAAACCAGAAGAGATAAATTATAAACCATAAACTTAATCACTTCATTTTCTATCATTTAAACCACCATAAATCCTTACATCACCTATTATACATCAACAACGTCAATAACCATTATAAAAAATTAATTTGATTATGAAGAAAAACAACACTCATTCTATTATTTTTTTATTAATGAAAGGAGTTAATTGTTTTTTTTTCTTCTTCATAAAAACTAAAGTCGATGCATTTTTTTAACAAGAGCTCAATCATTTGTTTATTTGAAAAACATAAAGTGTTGGAAAACATGAATGATCAAACCTAAAAAAAAATTCAAAAGACCAACATCCGTTCAACAAGTTAACATGTCCCATACCCCAAAAACCCACGACCAACCTTCTCAATCCCCCAATTTCGTACTTTAATTTATTTTTTATTACAAACACAAACCTATATAAAAAAGTAAAAACTTCCGGTCCCACCTGCACCTCCTATCTAGAAATTAAAAAAATACTTTTAATTATTTATTGAAAAAAATATGGTAAAGGAATAAAGGAGAGAAAATGTAGATATGATCCACTTCAGCATATTGCCTTTGATTAACAAATAGGAACAATTAATCATTCGGACTTTGTTTGGTCAAATGTAACAAAAGTAATTGGGTCCCAAAACAAAACATTGTATAATAAACCATAATCCGTAAACAAATCGACAATATTTTCTGGTTATTTAGGATCCGCTGTTGATGGATCCAAAAGTTGATGTCATCAGCGGTGTGTCATGACTCGTTGAATTGAAAACAAATAATAATAACAGAAGAAACATCCATTTTGTCTAAAAGAAAAGGAATATAAAACCATGGGAATAAAAATTATTTCACCTAAAAAGGCTGATTTTACATAGAAAAACATACAAGGAACCTCATCATTTGAATTCTCCCATTGTTTTGATGAAACCCAACAAATATAGGAAAAAACACCACTCCCAAATTTCAATATGTCAATTTTCTTATATAATTGATTCTTCTACTTAATTTCTTATTTAAATTCATGAGGAAAATACATATAATTTCTTTCAATCAATTGTTTACTAACAAACATATATTTTTACATCATAATTTAATTATTTTGTTGAACTATGTTTTGATGTAACAATTTATGGCAAAATGTTTTTGGACTTGAATTGAATTTATTCAAAGTTTTCAAAAAATAATTCAAAGTTCACTTAACTTGGAATTGAGCACAAAATGCTTTTTTTTGGACAAGAAGTACCGATATTGTTCTTACAGTATCGATACCTCATGAATAGTATTGATATTGTTTATATGGTACCGATACCAAAGGTAAAAGAAGTATCGATACTCACTAGGTAGTATGGATACTACCAACATTGCTCAAATTACATAATACAAAAATGGTACCGATACCCAAAGGGGTACCGATACTACTTTACATAGTAGTATCGATACCATAGGCTTAGTATCGATATTGTCAAGCCCAACGACTAGTTTTATTTAAAAATAAAAAATGTAGTACTGATACTTCCTATAGGAGTACCGATACCCTCTGTACTGGGCAGTTTATTTTGCAGAGAAAAACATTCCCAACGGCTAGAAACAGTCACAAATTCATTCCAACATATAAATACAAGTTCAAGACACTTGAAGAAGGGTTAAAACACCTATACAAGCAATCAAACAAGAGAAGAGCTTTTCACTCTTTATTCCTATAATCTTGTAAATATTTTGTTCTTGTGAGCTTTAATTCATTGTAAACATCTACCTTTTATAGGTTTTCTTAGTTTACATCTTTTTTCTTGTAAAGGGGTTTTGATTCTAGTTGAGCCTAAGGTTATCTATATGTCCTTGAAAAGAAATAACAAATTAGTGAATTTGTTAGAAAATTCTTAGTGAGGAGCTAAGGTAATGGAGGTAGACTTAGTTAAGAAGTCGAACCACTATAATTCGCTGTGTCAAATTATCTATATTTTCTTTCTCCTTACTCCCTAAACAAATTTTACCATTTCACCCCCTCGTACATTTTCGATTGATCAAATTGAGCTTCGAAAATCCCAACAATTGGTATCAAAGTTTGACTCATTAGAAGGTTTAACCACATTGAGACGACCCTAGAAGAAGCTCTATTGATTCCCGACACAACCGACAAGAAGATGGCTTCGGCCTCCGGCTCTTACTATATTACAGATTCTCAACAGATCAACAAGCCACCGTATTTCATTGGAGCAAACTACGCCTATTGGAATAATATGATGATGTTCTTCATTCAAGTCAATGATCTAGGAGCATGGAACTCAATTATAAAGGGATACTTCATTCCACCCGGTGAGATGGTGTAACACCCCAACCCGTACCCGACCCGGATACGAGTCCGACGTGTCACATTGACTTTTCAAACCTTGACTCTTAAGAAAAATCCCGGGAAATTTAAAACTTTATTTAAAACAAAATACAGACTTGATCAGAGTGCTCGTACTTAATGACTTATTACATGCCAACACTTTATACATAACCAAATACATACTTTGTCAAATACTTCTGATCTGATCTTTTAGTAGTGATACTGTCTTTGCCACTTCTATTCTTTCACTTCTCGTTCTTGGTACCTACGTGTAAATCACTTACACGCTAAGTCATAGACTTAGTGAGGCATATAAAACATATAATATAACCATATATCATTTCATATAAATAAAAGACATACATATGCAAGCACTATCAATAATCCTTTCCACTTACCATATACTCATCATATAACACATATAATTCATGTATGTGCATTCATATCATTGAATCACGACATATCAATATGCATGAATCTATTGTATGATAACAATATACAATCAGGTCATGCACACATGCAACTTACCTTCTTGTATCACTTTCATTTTCATTTGTCTTTCAATTTCAATGCCCATGTATATTATTGATAATAGAGGTATGTGAGTATATTGAGGTTGTGCACTAATGCTGTCACCACAGCTCGTATAAATTCCCTCATGGGGCACCGAACTTTAGTTCAGTATTCGTCCCGAAGGACCTGTCCAGAGGTTACAAAGAACCCCGGTAACTATCCAGAGGTCATAAAGATCCTCGGCAACTATCCATATGTTCCTTTCAACATAGGTAAACCCTCAACTCTTGGCATGCCAACTATACCTATAGCTCTCGTATCATATACTATGGGCATTTATTTATACATTTCGTATCACTTGTTCTTTCTCTTCTGTCACATACCACATGTATGTGTAACCATATATCTCATATATCACATGTGCATATAAGCTTATAGCTTCTTTCACATATACATGTAGTCACATAGCTTTCTTTCATGTAACCATGCATGTCATGTCAAATAACATCTATCATATATTGCATTTTCACTTAAGCATATAAATCATATAACATAGCATCCATCTATTTCTATGTATTAATGCATACATGGTAATCACGTAACAATTTAGAAGTTACTTCTTACCATAGTAACTCCATCACTGGCTCATCACAAGCCAATGTTAATTCAATAAAATAAGTACAAAATAAATTGCACTCACCTTAGCTTTGCTTTAATTCGATTCTAATTCCTCAATTATCCCGAAACGGATCACTTTCTATCTCTACATAACAATACACAGATTCATATCAATATTCCAATTGATATATTCTAAACTGTCACTTCTTAGGCTAAGAGAAAAGCCAATTTCCTCTTTCAATGAAGGTATGCGATGCACTACTTGTGCATCGGTGCATAAAATGCATTCGATGTTTTTATTTTAAAAGGATGCATCGATGCATTATCTATGCATCGATGCATCAAAGGCATTCGATGTTCTTCTTTTAAAGGAATGCATCGATGCACTTATGAATGTGCATCGATGCACCTTGTCCAGAAATTGTATTTCAAGCCCGAAATTCATCAATTCTTCATTCAATTCTTCTATTTTAATCCCCTATCATGTCTTTAAACTCAACTATCATTATTGAAACCAACTTATGTCCATATAAATCATATTTATCTTCCATATTTCATCAAGATTCTTAAAATTAAGAATCTTACTAAACTTTCAAATTTGTTATAAATCTTTTCTAACTTCATAAATCTCTTATTCTTCTTGATGACAAGTTAAATTCCATCTTAAAAATCTCTTATTAACTATTTTCCAAAATTTCCTTTAAAAACCCATTTTCTTTAATCTTTCATAACTTCTTTATCTTTCAATCTTAAGATAACCTAAGCTTTCCTTAAGCTTAGTTATTATCTAATGATCAAAACCCAACCATAAATTTAGCAAATAACCAACTAACAAAGAAACTCACTTTTGCAAGCTTGGCTCTTCACGTTTGAGAGAAGATGAAGATGAAGAAGATAAGTCTAAAACTTATCTCTTCAATCATACATCTCATATATTATAATACTCATTTATTAATATTTAATATTATCTTTGTTCAATGACCATTTTGCCCTTCATCTACTTTAACAATTACTAACAACTTTTAGGAATTATTTCCAAATAAATCATTGAATTATTCTATTCTTCTACTTAATTCATCAAATTCTTAAACTTTACAATTTAGCCACTAACCCCTAGTTTGGGATGTTACAGATGGAGATTGGAGTGATAGAGAGAAGAAGTTATAACTCAATGTTAAGGCTATGCATATCCTATTTTTTGCATTAGGCCTGGATGAATATGGAAGAGTCTCCTCTTGTTCCAATGCCAAGGAAATATGGGACAAGCTCCAAGTCACTCATGAAGGAACCAATGAATTGAGGGAAACCAAGATAACTCTTCTCAACCATAACTACGAGAATTTCAAGATGAAACTCGATAAAGACATCAAAGCTATGACAGATAGATTTTTAGTGATTATCAATTATCTCAAGGGATTTGGAAAAGTTATCCCTAATGAGAAGCTTTTGAGGAAGATGATCTACTCTCTTCTAAAGTCTTGGCAATCGAAGAAGACGACGATCATTGAGGCCAAGAATCTAAAGTCTCTCATTCTTGATGAGCTTATTGGTTCTCTTCTCACTCATGAGTTGATGGTGAAGGAAGAAGATGAAGATAAGCAAAATAAGAAAAAGAATGAGGTAGACATTGCCTTCAAATCTACCAATGAAAGCAATCAAGTTTCAAGAAGAGGTGGATGAAAACGATGATGAAGAAGAAGAGATGGCCAAGCTCTTCAAAAGATTAAAGAGATTCATGACGTCTAAGGAAGTGAAGCATGAATCGAGCAAGAAGAAGAATCCCCCGGTGTGCTTCAATTGTCAAAGAACAGGGCATGTCAAGTATGAATGTCCCCTTCTAAAGACGAAGGGATCAAGCAATAAAAAGGCATTTGTAGCAGCTTGGAGTAATGAAGATGACTCTAATGATGAAGATGAAGTAGCCAACCTATGCCTCATGGACATCCAATAAGATTCAATGGTAACTTATAACTCAAATGCATTAGATTCGTATTCTTTTGATGAGTTACAAGTTGCTTACAATTAGTTGTATTTGGAATTTGAGACCATGAATTCCAAATATAAGAAATTAATTTCAAAAATTAAAGTTGAAAATGATTTGGTTAAAAGCTAAAGTTGATTTTGAAAAACAAAATGAAATTTTGAAAAATGATTTAGAGTTTTCAAAAGTCAAAATCAATGATTTAGAAAAAGAAAATTTTGATTTGAAAGTTAAGCTTGAGAGCTTAACAAAAGAAAAAGAATTAATTTCTAAAAAGAACTCATTATGTTTAAAAATGGCAAAATGCCCACATTGCCATTTTTATGGTCATATGGAACATACTTGTCCTTTGAAGTAAGGAAAACATTTTAAAATTAGACAAGTATGGCTTCCTAAGGGAACAAGGGGCATTGAAATTAACGTTCAAGAATCCAAAGCAATTTGGATACCAAAATCTACTTAAATGTCTCTTGTAGGTGTATGGAAGCAATGGTGATGAAAATGACGATACTCAAATGCTCTAGCCACACTCGAAAAGGAATGGGTAACCTCTAAGCTTAAAAGCTTTTTAATTTTGCATAATTAGTTTCTCATTTAGTTATGCATGCATGAGTTTTCAACTTAAATGATTTTGTGCTAATTTTCTATCTCATGTATGTTAAAAGGAAGTTATGATGAACATTTTAAAGTTTTAATGCTTTTTCATAATTTTTAGTTCATCATAATGAATTTTGGTCAAAATTGGTTTTAAATGCAAATGATATCTTTCTAACAATTGATATCAAATTTTCAAATGCTTTGATTTTATAAACTTTAATTTTTGACCTAAATTTAAATGGTTATACATGTGATTTAAAATGCAAATGATATCCCTCTAACAATTGATATCATTTTTTTAAAATGCATAACATTTTTTAATATCATTTTGCATATGCACTTAATTTCAACAATTGGTATTGCATAAAGTATTTTGGACTTGAATATATTGAATTTCATGTGTTACTAACATGTTTGTTATTCTTTGTTGAAATTCAATTTCTTTTAAGTGTCAAGCTTTTAAAGTCAAATTTTTGTTTGGAATGTACTTTTTGAGGGGGAGCCTTTGATTTTTCAAATGTTTTTTAATGTCAAATTTACCACTTACTCTTCAATGTTATTTTTTAACTTTAAAGTTAAATTATTTTTTATATAACAAAAAGGGGGAGAAGTATGGTTTGAAAAATTCAATTTCTCAATGAAAAAGGGGGAGCTGAACATTTTCCAACAATTGACATCTTTTTCATTAAATATTTTATTAAGGGTGAGTTTTGCTAAAAATAATATTTAAAATGTTTTGTTATATCAAAAAAAGGGGAGATTGTTGAACTATGTTTTGATATAATAATTTATGGTAAAATGTTTTTGGACTTGAATTGAATTTATTCAAAGTTTTCAAAAATAATTCAAAGTCTATTTAACATGGAATTGAGCACAAAATGCTTTTCTAGACAAGAAGTATCGATATTGTTATTAAAGTATCGATACCTCATGAACAGTATCGATGTTGTTTGTAGCACCCCAACCCGTATCCGACCCGGATACGAGTCCTAGGTGTCACATTGACTTTTCAAAACTTGTCTCTTGCATAAAATCATGAAAATCTAACTTTCATTAAATTAAAATTCGTTATTTTTACATAATTTTTAAAACGATTTGTATTTCAAAACTTATCAGAGCATATTCAATACAACTCTTTTAGTACATGCCAACTAAATAAAACCAAATCCATATAATTCATAAATTCTTTTCTGATCTGAACTTCGTAAATGAGTGGCTGACCTATCATGCTCATCTTAGCTCATCTTCTTGTTTCTCGTAATCCTACGTGTGAAACATTCACACACTAAGTCTATGACTTAGTGAGGCATAGATAAACTTAAATATAACATATCATCACTCATTCCTACTATGCACACTTTATGTAATCATATATATAATCTTATTAATCAATCAACACACACATCATCACATAACTCATATTATGCATTTCACATAATGAACATATGTATACATATACATCATCACATCATCTACATTTACATATTATTACTTATAGAGTTCATAACACTTCTCAAGTATTTACTCATAACATATCATATAAATTCAATTTATTTACTTATAATCCAATATATCAATCCATCATAAACTATGACATTAACTCATGTAACATATGCAATATATTCAACCCATACTCATGTCCAACTACACAATTATATAAAAATCATATTACATCTTATTTATATTATATCTTTATTGACCCATGTCCACTGTGGAGAACTAAAGATATGTGAGTCTATTGAGGTTGTGTGCACTAATATTGTCACCACAGCTCGTATAAATTCCCACTAGGGGCACTGAATGTTTGTCCCGAAGGACCACATTGTCCCGAAGGACCACTATGTCCCGAATGACCACTGTAAATCCCTCGACTCTTGGAATGCCAATTATACCTCTAGCTCTCAATTTCTATACATAGGCATAATCATTTATTTTTATCACATATTCACAAGTACACATTGATCACTTACATATCATATGACTTTGTATCACATATCCATATCTCGTATCATTTCTTATGAAATCACTTGTGGCATGTAGCACATATAACTCATATAGCTCATATCACTTAATCTCTTATGATCATATAATCACTACACTTATTTTCATATATCTTAGATTTATATATACACATAATTCACATATTCATATCTCATAAGCTTTTGACTTCTTATCACATAGTTTCTTATGACATATCTCGTATGATCTTTTCATATGATTTTATAGTTTATAATTATTCACTTATGTCTTCTCATAAACGTATGCTATTATCCCTTCTTGTCATATTGTTCACACTACAATATTTCACATTCATTATATCATGTAGCTTTTACCACATATTAATATAAACACTTAACATTTCAGTCATACTCACATCTTTCATGTTCATACATTCTCTTATACTCATATCATATATCTTATAACAATGATTATATTATCACTGATGTCATTATTCTCATTTAATCATATAGATCATTCATATTAGTTCATATGGTTTATCGCATTACATGTATTCACATAAATTATGTCACATACCATAACATATATCACAGATACTCAGATCAAACACATGTATATAATCATAAACTCATGCATTCTAATATAGGAACTAAACTTGTCGCAAGTCTTAGTTCCATTAAACTTCGTATAATAACTAATAAGCACTCACCTGGTCTCACTAATCAATACTGATCTCTTATCATTCCTCGATCGATCTTACTTGCCCAATGTTCTGGAACTTGCCTAGGCTCGATATCTACATAAATATAAGATTTAAGGCAATTATTATATGCCTAAACCTTTTAATTTAATATTGATAGCTTAAACGAATTTAATGAACCATAATTCACTTTTTACTTAGGGGTGTACCGATGCACTATGGGTGCATCGGTACACAAAATAACTTCGGAATTACAATGCATGGATGCCTTTTAGTGTGCATCGATGCATATTCAAAATTGTTCTTAGTGCATCGGTACATATTCATAGTGCATCAATGCACTTTCCCAGAATAGACTGTTTTTACCCGAAAATTATCAACACTTCACCCAATTTTCCAATATTAAGTTCTAATTATGCTACCAAACTTAACTATAATCACTTTAACCAACTTCTATCATTTGAACACCATATTTTCTTCCATATATTTCCCAAATCCTTAAAACCAAGAATCTTACCACATTTTTCATGTTATCCAAACTTATTCTTACTCTTATAACTTCTTATTCTCATAGATGACAAGTCAAATTCAACTTCCAAATTCATTTAAACCTTCTATTTCAATAATTCACTTAAAAAATCCTTTTACTTAATCTCTCCTAACTTCTTCATTCTTTGCTTTTGAGATGGCTTAAGCTTTCCTTAAGCTTAAGTATCACCTAAGGATTAAACTCTTCTCTTAAAATCAACAAATAATCAAACAACCAGAAAACTTACCTTTGCTTTAGTGCTTCCTGGTGGAGAAAGAGAAAATTGGAGAAGAGAAGTCTAGAAACTCTTGTTTCCTACATGCCCCACGTGGGTATAAAAATATCCTCAACCAATATTTAATTAATTTCCTTATCCAAAGACATATTTGCCCATTGACTTTTCCTTCATTTGCTAACTCATCCCTTAAAATATTTCAATTAAACCCTTAAAATTTTTAACTTATTTCAAAATTGAACATTAAGTTTTCAAAATTTGCATTTAAGTCACTGACCCATCTTTTGGGATGTTACAATCTCCTCTCCTTTAAAGAAAATTCGTCCTCGAATTTTCATCGCACACATTGATAAGAACATATCTTCTAATGTTTTCATATGGTTTTCTCTACCTTATTCCTTCGCAATTACAATTACTGATTTACCTTCAATTTCCAAAAACTTAATCCATTTCTATATTTTCTCTTCTTCTATTGTACACTTACTCTTAACCATTGAACATACATATCATGTTACTTATCATATAAACATTAACATTCGCTCTTATTAATCAAGATTATAAATCAATTGATTTCCTTCGTCAAAATCTAATTGCCTTACAATAAAAACATAACCTTTAATCCTTCCAAATAGCATGCTTGTTCTTGATAACTGGATCAACATAATGTATAATTTAACTGTCATTTGAACTTTCTTAATGCCTATAAATCATTTCTTATTCCTCTGACTATGTCTACTTAACCAAGAAACATAACCTTAAACCTTCATCATATATCATTAAAATATATATTTTACCAAAATTAAACCACCTCTTTATATCACTTTACATACCTTTCTTATTTCTGTATCAAACTTTATAATATATTCGTCCATAATCCTCGTCACCCTTAATCTTAAAACTACATCTTTTATTTTCCTTATCCGCTTATCCTTCATAATCAAATCTCTTTATAACATACCTAAATCATATCTTTTGTCCAAACTCTCATACTCTTTAATCTCGCTTATAATTATCCCTGATCACCAATCTTTATCATATTCACATAATTTTGATAGTCAACACTACTTACACAAATTTTCTTCTTTGTAATATCCTTGCTCGAATCACAATGTACATATCCCCTTTTTCATCATCTTAAACTTTTCTATCAATCCTTAACTTTCTTCTAACATACGAATCCTTGCCTTCTTCACTCTTCAATTCTTCTTATCATACAAATCATATCTTTTCTTCCTATTCCAAACTCTTTTATACTCATTTCTGATTTCTTTATCGCAGCTTCATAGCTTTAATATTTAATTTTTCTTTTACGGAACCTCTTTCTTTATCACCTCTTGTACTTGTATTCCTCCACTTTATTCATCAGATACCAAGTTTAAATAATTTCATAACCTGTTAAAATGCTTGTTCTACTTCCTTAAAGCTCCCTTCAAACATATAAATACTTATCTCATTGCCTACATCATGTCGATATGATGAGTATGCACAACCATATCCAGATTTGTATCATACTCTACTAGCTTAACTTTATCTTTCCTTCCAATCTTATAACTCTATTGTCCACATCATTATAACTAATCAGTAACAACTTCTCAATCTAGGCATAAGTCCTAATCAAACTGATCATATACATTCATATATTGTATTGTTCCCTTATTTTAAAACTGATCATTGATATACTCATTCTTAAGGTCTCCAGAACAATATCTATATTACTTGATCCATTTTAAATTCTTTTTCTTCTTCAATTTACATACTTCCCAACAGAACCTTGAATCCATTCCACCCCTTTCATATTTTAACTTCATATATATCTTTAACTCCTTATAAAATTTTCCATTATCAGACTCTACTACTTAAGTGAGTCTGACTTTCATCAAATTTGATATTTCAACACAAAATACTACTAATTCCACCCATGATTATATTTAAAACTCAGAATTTCAGTTTTCTTAATCCTTCTTAACTCTCTCCTTAGAACTTTATCACTATAACACTCCTTCCATCTGAGCACAAACATTTCACAAACTACTTGCATACCTCTTTTTCATTTAAATTAGCCTAACAATAGTTCCTTCAACTTATCCAACTGCACTCTTATCCATTCATGTTACAATTGCATTGTCTCCAATTCATAAACTCTATCTCCATATATCTTATACAATTGTCACGGATGCACTTATTCTTGAACTCTTCTACAAATACTCACCATATCCTTTAAGCTTTATAACGTTATTATGGTGACATTTGTTCATCATATCTTATCCACGTACTAACAAAACTACTTCATATCACTTTTCTGATTCAAACAATAGAAACCCTCTAATGTTATTCTAACATGATTTCAACTTTCTGAAATCCACTTTTGATCTTACAAGGAATTTCTTGATGTGTCCGCTCTTCATCCTGCCTGGCCAGGTCAGGTGAATTACTACCACCATCTAGTTTATGGCCTCTCGATTCACTTCAAATATTCTCATAATCAATTTCTATTGTATCATACAAATCTTATTCTATTAGCAAGACATCACACTCTTTACACTATCAGATCAGAAATTTTTACCTTGAGTTGGCATGTATACATTTTAAAACTCTTTTACTTTCGGTTTAAGCCTAGAAACAGCTAAACCTTAGCTCTGATACCATTAAATGTAACACCCCAACCCGTACCCTACCCAGATACGAGTCCGAGGTGTCACATTGACATTTCAAAACTTGTCTCTTGTATAAAATCATGAAAATCTAACTTTCATTAAATTAAAATTTGTTATTTTACATAATTTTTAAAACGATTTGTATTTCAAAACTTATCAGAGCATATTCAATACAACTCTTTAGTACATGCCAACTAAATAAAACCAAATCCATATAATTCATAAATTCTTTTCTGATCTGAACTTCGTTAATGAGTGGCTGACCTATCTTGCTCCTCTTAGCTCCTCTTATTGTTTCTCGGAATCCTACGTGTGAAACATTCACACGACAAGTCTATGACTTAGTGAGGCATAAATAAACTTAAATATAACATATCATCACTCATTCCTACTATGCACACTTCATGTAATCATATATATAATCTTATTAATCAATCAACACACACATCATCACATAACTCATATTATGCATTTCACATAATGAACATATGCATACATATACATCATCACATCATCTACATCTATATACTATTACTTATAGAGTTCATAACACTTCTCAAGTATTTACTCATAACATATCATGTAAATTCAATTTATTTACTTATAATCCAATATATCAATCCATCATAAACTATGAAATTAACTCATGTAACATATGCAATATATTCAACCCATACTCATGTCCAACTACACAATTATATAAAAATCATATTACATCTTATTTATATTATATCTTTACTGGCCCATGTACACTGTGGAGAACTAAAGATATGTGAGTCTATTGAGGTTGTGCACTAATACTGTCACCACAGCTCGTATAAATTCCCAATAGGGGCACTGAATGTTTGTCCCGAATGACCACTTTGCCCCGAAGGACCATTATGTCCCGAAGGACCACTATGTCTCGAAGGACCACTGTAAATCCCTCGACTCTTGGCATGCCAACTATACCTCTAGCTCTCAATTTATATACATGGGCATAATCATTTATTTTTATCACATATTCAGAAGTACACATTGATCACTTACATATCATATGACTTTGTATCACATATCTCGTATCATTTCTTATGAAATCACTTGTGGCATGTAGCACATATAACTCATATAACTCATATCACTTAATCTCTTATGATCATATAATCACTACACTTATTTTCATATATCTTAGATTTACATATACATGTAATTCACTTTCACATAATTCACATGTTCATATCTCATAAGTTTTTGACTTCTTATCACATAGTTTATTATCACATATCTCGTATGATCTTTTCATATGATTTCATAGTTTATAATTATTCACTTATGTCTTCTCATAAACGTATGCTCTTATCCCTTCTTGTCATATTGTTCACACTACAATATTTCACATTCATTATATCATGTAGCTTTTACCACATATTAATATAGACACTTAACATTTCAGTCATACTCACATCTTTCATGTTCATACATTCTCTTATACTCATATCATATATCTTATAACAATGATTATATTATCACTGATATCATTATTCTAATTTAATCATATAAATCATTCATATTAGTTCATATGGTTTATCGCACTACATGTATTCACATAAATTATGTCACATACCATAACATATATCACAGTTACTCAGATCAAACACATGTATATAATCATAAACTCATGAATTCTAATATAGGAACTAGAATTGTCGCAAGTCTTAGTTCCATTAAACTTCGTATAATAACTAATAAGCACTCACCTGGCCTCACTAATCAATACTGATCTCTTATCATTCCTCGATCGATCTTACTTGCTCAATGTTCCGGAACTTGTCTAGGCTCGATATCTACATAAATATAAGATTTAAGGCAATTATCAGATATCTAAACCCTTTAATTTAATATTGATAGCTTAAACAAATTTAAAGAACCATAATTCACTTTTTTTCTTAGTACACAAAATAGCTTCGAAATTACCATGCATCGATGCCTTCCAGTGTGCATCGATACATATTCAAAATTGTTCTTAGTGCATCGGTACACATTCATAGTGCATCGATGCACCTTCCCATAATAGATTGTTTTTACCCCAAAAATTATCAACACTTCACGCAATTTTCCAATCTTAAGCCCTAATTATGCTACCAAACTTAACTATAATCACTTTAACCAACTTCTATCATTTGAACACCTTATTTTCTTCCATATATTTCCCAAATCCTTAAAACCAAGAATCTTACCACATTTTCCATGTTATCCAAACTTAATTCTTACTCTTATAACTTCTTATTCTCATAGATGACAAGTCAAATTCAACTTCCAAATTCATTTAAACCTTCTATTTCAATAATACACTTAAAAACTCCTTTTACTTAATATCTCCTAAATTCTTCATTCTTTGTTTTTGAGATGGATTAAGCTTTCCTTAAGCTTAAGTATCACCTAAGGATCAAACTCTTCTCTTAAAATCAACAAATAATCAAACAACCAGAAAACTTACCTTTGCTTTAGTTCTTCCCGGTGTAGAAGAAGAAAACTGGAGAAGAGAAGTCTAGAAACCCTTGTTTCCTACACATACCCCACGTGGGTATATAAAAATATCCTCAACCAATATTTAATTAATTTCCTTATCCAAAGACCTATTTGCCCATTGACTTTTCCTTCATTTGCTAACTCATCCCTTAAAATATTTCAATTAAACCCTTGAAATTTTTAACTTATTTCAAAATTGAGCATTAAGTTTTCAAAATTTGCATTTAAGTCATTGACCCATCTTTTGGGATGTTACACTATTCATATGGTACCGATACCAAAGGTAAGGGAAATATCGATACTACCAGCATTGCTCAAATTCCAGAATGAAAAAATGGTACCAATACCCAAAGGGGTATCGATACTACTTTACATAGTAGTATCGATGTCATAAGCTTAGTATCGATACCGTTAGACCCAACGGCTAGTAATGACTAGTTTTATTTAAAAATAACAAAGGTAGTACCGATGCTCCCTATAGGAGTACCGATACCCTCTGTACTGTGCAGTTTATTTTGCAGAGAAAAGCATCCCCAACAGCTCTAAATCACTATCAATGGCTAGAAACGGCCGCAAACTCATTCCAACATATAAATACAAGTTCAAGACACTTGAAGAAGGGTTAGAACACCTATCCAAGCAATCAAATACAAGAGAAGAATTTTTCACTCTTTATTCTTATTCTCTTGTAAATATTTTGTTCTTGTGAGCTTTAATTCTTTGTAAACACTTACCTTTTTAGAGGTTTTCTTAGTTTACATCTTTTTCCTTATAAAGGGGTTTTGGTTCTAGCTGAGTATGTTAAAAGCTAGGGAGTTTTGTAAAGGTTATTTCTTTGTCCTTGAAAAAGAAATAACAAATTAGTGAATTTGTTAGGAAATCCTGAGTGAGGAACTAAAGTAGTGGATGTAAACTTAGTTGAGAAGTAGAACCACTATAATTCGATGTGCCAAATTATCTATCTTTTCTTTCTCCTTACTCCCTAAACAAATTTTTTCCATTTCACCCCCTCGTTCATTTTCGTTTGATCAAATTGAGCTTTGAAAATCTCAACATATTCAATTAAAATAGAATATCAAGGGTTTAAAAGTTAAAGGTCAGAATTTAAGAGTTAAGATTTATCTTTTATGTTTTAAAAAATAAAATTATATAAACTTTAATTTATATAATATGTGTATTAAAAGGTTATTTTAATTATAAAAATAACTTTTATTAAGAATAACATGAATAAAATGTATTTAGAGATTGTTTGATTTACCGAATGTAAGATTATTTTTGAGAAAAAGATTATCAGAATATAACATTATTTGACGTATTATTTAGAATGTTATATTACTTTGTTTGGTTTATTTGACAATCGTAAAATTACAACAATTGGTTGAGGAAATATAATATATGAATAATATATATTTTACTAAATTGCCCTTCTAATATATTTTGTTATTAACGAATTGAATTCTCAAAGTTAAAATAAAAATACTTGGACGAAAGTTCATATAAAATTCAAATTTTCTATTATTTATAATTTATATATTCTTCTGCAATATAATTTTAAAAAAAATAAATATACTTTTTTATTTATATTTTTTATTTCTTTGAAAATATAAAAAATACTTATATTGGTGTAAGTATGTGTTTATTTCTAGGTACCAAGATATTGAGAGATATACTTACTTATACTTACTTACACATACATAATAAATAATCAAAGTAAAATTAAAATTTAATATATATATACATTACTTTTTAATTTATATGCATCATATTATTTTATAACAAGTATTAAAAAATCTGGTACCATAACTAAAAAATTAAATAAATTTATACTTGTTTAATTATATATAAAAGGAAGAATTATTTTGAAATAGCTCTATTATTTTAGTGATAATCTTATCCTAAAGGGAGAGAATTGTCTAACACCTATGAAATGAAAGGGAATGACATTCCTAAAAAAATGCTATGTGGGGAATAGTCGATACTTCTAAAAAGATTGCTCTTAAACCAAACGTGAATGTGTTATTATAGAGAAAATATTTTACCTAATAATAATCTTTGATGTAAACCAACACCCACTTAAATTTATAAGCCAAACTCACGCTATCCTTTAAAATCTGTAGCCTCAAGGACAAATGACGGTTGAGGAAGAACAAAAGGAGGGGAAGCAGCCAAAGGAAGCACTCAATTCAAGCAGAGAAGAAACTTGAAAGAATTACAAGTTATAAAGGCAGAAGAATCTCAGTCGTTAAATGCCAAATAATTCCACGGCATTATGTTTTGTCTTTAACTATTGGTATAAACCTCAATTAAATTTAAAATCGAGTTTAATCAAAATTTTAAGTTGAAATAAAGATTTTTATTTACTTCATTATTGATTAATATTATAAGATGAGATATTAAATCTTTTAAATAGATTATAGTCTTGTATTTTATTTATAAATAAATTAAATTAAACTAATAAAAAAATCTATCTATAACTAACTTCTAAATTAATTTAATAAAAAAATGATAATATCCGTTTCAATATTAACCGACAGAAGGAAGAAAAAAAAAGGAAATTGGTAACGAGAAGTTGTTGAAGAAGTCGTTTGTTTAAAATATAATCGAAATTGGTGATATTCTTGTCTTCCATTGTATATGTTTTCCTTCTCTGCCCATTAAACAATGAAAATGGCATATTACCAATCATCCTTTCCCCTCTATAGGAAACACCCATCATTGCTGCCAACAATCCTTTTCATTTCAACCTTAGAAACCTGAGCTCCAAGATATTCCTTCCCCTTCTCCCCCCTTTCTTTCTATTTCTTTCTTTCTCCTTTCTCTCCACTTTTGTTTCTTGTATTTTGTCCAACAATGGATGCATCTTCAATAAACTCAGTCAATGGATTCTACACCTTCTTGACTCGGGGCATAGATGATCTTGAACGTGTTTACCTCTCTAATAACTTCATGTCCATCCAATTCCTTCAAAGGGTCCTTTCGCTTCTCCGATCTTTCCATTCCCAGCTACTCCTCCTTGTCCAAAAGCTCCATCTCCCCGTCGGTGATAAGTGGCTCGACGAATACATGGATGAAAGTTCTAAGCTTTTGGAAGCTTGCCATGTTATTAAATCGGGCATCTCCGGCATCGAAAATTATTACTCTACTGGGTTTAATATCATTTCCTCTTTTGATAATCATCGTCATCTTAATCACCAGCTTTCCAGACAGGTCCTTAAATTCCCAAACCTTGCAACATTTTTTTTCTTTGGTTTTTAGCATTGAATTCATGATCTGATATGACTTTTTTTTTTCAACTGTATGAAAACAGGTCATCAGGGCAATTTCAGGGTGCCGAAGAGAAGCTGTGGGATTGGAAGAGGAAAACAGGGTTTTAATGGAAACGAGAATCCAACCACTTTCTTTAAGGTCCGACGAGAAAGTTTCGATTGAATCAAAGCTGAATGGATTCAATGGTTTCCGAGGAGTTTTGTACGCCATGAGGAATGTGAGTTCATTGCTTCTGATGATCTTGCTGTACGGGCTAGTTTATTGCCGGTCGGAGTCGAGTTTCCTACGAGGAGGGTACGAAGGGTGTTTAATTTTCGGATCGGCTTTTATGATCTCAACGGCGAGAGTGCAGCAAAGAGTGGCGGCAGAGATCAACGAAATGAATGGGAGGCCGGGGATATTGCTTTACGAGTATAGGAGATCAAAGTTGGCAATGGAGGAGCTGAGAGGGGAACTGGAGAGGAGCGGCGGAGGAGGGATGGGGGAGTGGGAGACGGAGGGTGGGGGGATAAGGGAGAGGGTGGAGAGCTTGAAAGGGTGGTTTGGGGTGTTGAGATCTGGTGCTGACAATTTTGGTGTGCAACTTGATGATTTCTTTGATGAGATTGTTGAAGGGAGGAAGAAGCTCTTGGACTTTTGCAGCCATAGGTAGAAAATAAAAAGAGGATTAAATCATAAATAAAAAAAAAAAGAATGTAGGCTGGTTGAAAAAGGAATATTAGATGGAAGAAGGTGGTTGTCAATGTATCTTTTGAACTCTCTTCTTTCTAAAAAGATTTTATTTATTTTCTTCCACTTCCTGCATTTATTGTTTCTACTGCAGTTGAAACTTGGAGATAGTTGTTTTTCCAAAAACCCTAGAGGAAAATTATATGCCAGGCCTTCAACCATTTCAACCATGTAAACAGTAAAACAAGAAAATGAGTATTTTTAATGCCAGGGCAAACCAGCCTCCATTTCCTCTAACAAAAGGGCATAGAATGTTCTATATAATTAATTATGTGTATAACTAGAGTAAAGAGGGCTACATATATAAAGGGTAATTAATATTTAGAATGCGACTTCCGGTCATATATTTTTAAAGAAACAGCTTCGTTGCTCTTGGGAAGCCCTTTGTTTGTTTCTGTATTGAAGGCAATGGAGTTCAATGATGAAGGCTTCCGACTTCTAATCATATCCCCTCCATTTCATCCTGACATGTCTCCATCAGTGGTAGCAGAAAGTCTTCCCAGAATATTATGATTTCCGACTCTGCTACCGTTACCTGTTTCTTCACTTTCTTTTTATTTGTTTGTTATTTTAATCAGAGATTTCAGCTTTTGTTTCCTCTTTACAAGCTGGTTACTGAAACCACACATTATCAACAATAAGCACGATACCAACAACAGGAAAACTATCAATAGCAACAACATATGTTTACTCCTCAAAATCAAATTAGAATATCCTACAAGATACATGCGGGACACAGTGACATCAAATGTTTTCTCTATATATTTAAACGAAAGGGTATCCTCGTACTCATATCCAGATAGTATTAAACATAAATGTCGGACAAAAACTTACAGCAGCGGTTTCGCGGTGCCGACTAATTCAGTAGGCTGCATTGAATTTGAGGTTGGCACAATCCACATGGCAGATATAGTAGGATTTGTTGCTGAGGTTCTTCCCGGATGGAGATATCTATATACTACAGTTCTATAAAATATGATTGCATCATAAATATATACTATTTATACTGTTTTGAAACAAATCACTCTTTACAAAGCTACACAAGTGAAAGACAACTGATTCAGCAAAGTGATTTTTGACCTACGCTATGTAATTTACAAGTGTAGAATGGGAAGACATGAACGGCCAAAATTGATTGAATGACCAGGAAAAGATGAGGGGGTATGCCAGAGAAATAACAAAATTGTGTCAAGACCATCTTTATAAATGTTCAATCATCAAATCCAGGCATTGCAAACTGAGCAGCAAATGCTTCAACTCGGTTACGAAGATCAATAATATCTTTGTTATTGTGAAGACCCTTGAGAAACTCTTTCTGCAATTTTCCATGATCTCTCTTTACAGCACTTGTAATCTGAGCTGCTCTGTAAAGAAAGTCGGCCATTGTCTCAAAATCAGACTCTAAACAACCTCTTGATGTCATAGCGGGTGTACCTGAGAGAAAATTAGGGAAGTTGGGACATTTATGGAAAAGGATGGATTGTAACCCAGCACTTATGTGACAACAAAGCACAAACCTAAAACATAATATCTGCTCCTTACCAATTCATCCCAACTCCTTGTTTTCCAATAGAAGTTTCTATCGTAAGCACTTGTGTGACAACCAAGCACAAACCTAAACCCAGCTAATTACTATTAATGGAAAAGGATGGATTGTAACCCAGCACTTATTGACAACAAAGAACATATTAACACACCAAACATAACTGATTACTATTAGCCTGATTAGCTCATTCCATAGACTAAAAAATTGCAGAAAGTGAATACCAAACAAAAATAAGGCATAATATATAATGACCCTTTGTGAAGCTGTCTAAAAGTACTATAAATTTCTGCAAAAGAGAAAGCAAGAATAGTCCTTACCAATTCTAACTCCTCCAGGAGAAATAGCACCATTATCACCAAAGATAGCAGTTTTGTTCAGAGTGATGTGGCACATTGCACAAACTTTCTCATAGCATTTACCTAGGACACATAATAAACGAGTTAATTATAGAAGGACGAGTTTAAGGAAGCAGAGGTAACAATATAAAGGAAATGCATTGTGTATCAATAATTCCATGTACAAGTTTTGTCATAAGAATAAATTATTAGAATTATCATATTGGTTAGTGGTTAAACTACAAATTCCTAGTGAAAATATGGAACACATATGAAACAATTTTTAGCTCACCAAATAGATGGGTAGACTGAAGAAAAACTTGTAGCAAATATGGTCTACAAGCAGTTGACTAGTAATATTTATTATAATGAACTGCATGTTGATCTTCACAAGGTTTTTTTTTTGATAAATCCAAGAATCAATATCACACTTTCCAAAATGATCAAGAAAAAGAACATAAAAAATGATTGATAAAACCATTAAGAAGTTTTAGGTGAAAATTGGTCACAAAAAACTCCAATGTTCACACAATCAAACAAAATCACAAGAAATAACTTGATTCCAACAAAAAACAAATTCAACATGTTAGCATATATCTTCTGAGCACGTACATGAACCAAAAATTTATCATATTGAGTAGGCAAGATTAGAATACCAGTCAAGCCTAGAGAAGTGAGGTCCCAGAGCAACAAATGATTGTCGGTGCCCCCAGTAACCAACTTGCATTTTCTTCTCAGCAGAGCAGACGCTAATGCCTGAGCATTTTTCTTCACCTGTTGCACATATGCTTTGTACTCTGGTGTAGCCACTTGCTTCAAGGTTATGGAAAGAGCGGCGATATGATTATTATGAGGTCCTCCTTGTAATGATGGGAAAACAGCAAAGTTAATCTTTTCCTCAAAATCATACTGGCCACTACAATCACCATTACTGAGACACATGCCTTGCTTTTTAGATTTTGCACCCCTCCTATAAAAAATTATACCTCCCCTTGGGCCACGTAGACTTTTGTGAGTTGTTGAAGTAACAATATCACAGTAGTCAAATGGACTGGCACATTCCTGTAATGGACAAAGAACAAGAGTGAACATGCTGGTAAGGGAAAGAAAAATACAAATTTATATGATTTACTAGCCAACCAAAAGGAAAAGAAAAAAGGGAAAGAATCATCTATAGCTCTGACTACGCGAAGGCTGATAAGGTCCATGTGCATTTACATTATACGACTCAAAGCATGTGTGTGTAAGTATCCATTTCTAACAAACTCAAACTTGTCCGAAAGGAGAAGGATAAAAAATAAAATCTTAGATGACAGAAAAAAGTCGGACAGTTCATGACATTTAGATAATAAACCAGTTCATCTCGCACAACATAAAAAGCAGGTTTAACCTCCACTCCACTTCAATAAGCCGTAAGTTACAAATGTTGTTTGGAAACACAGATTCAATAGGTGAATTTGCTTTCCAAATAAAGCGTAAGCCGTCTCTAAAACATAAGTCTGATGCTTCTTCTCTTTTGTATTTCTCAAATGTAAATTTTGGCAGGTAATTTTAGGTTGAGTTCAGTAGCATGAAATTGAAGGCTGTGGTGTGTGAATGGCGAGAATATTTGGCAGGCCAACAGTTATAATCCTTTACGATTTACAAACAGCGATTCTACTTTGTAAGTTGACCTAAGTGGTTTCAAAGCAATGAATACTTTTGTAGTAACTTAAGTTGGGCATATAATAATCCAAATGAATTGCAAGAAACCAAATACAGTGCCAAAAACTGCAATAAACCTCGACTCAAAACATCAAACCAATAAACATGCAAAACAATAAAATTTCGAACCTGAGCTGCCACAAGACCACTAATATGAGCCATATCGCACATCAACACCGCTCCACACCTATCTGCAATCTGCCTAAACCTGGCATAGTCCCACTCCCTAGGATACGAACTACCACCACAAATAAGAATCTTGGGCCGGTAATCAAGCGCCTTCTCCTCAAGCTTATCATAATCAATGTACCCGGTTTGAGGATTCACTCTATAAGGAAAGCTCTCAAAAAATATAGAAGCAGCAGATACTTTCTTCCCACCCGGCATATACCATCCATGGCTCATATGTCCTCCGGACGGCGAATCCAACCCCATGATCCGATCACCGGGCAACAGAATTCCGGTATAAACAGCAAATTTGCAGAAGTACATGAATATGGCTGCACATTAACACCCCATTTCTCGGAATCAAGATTAAAGGCTGCCAACGCACGCTTGTGGCATAGGGTTTCGATTTGATCTATAAACTGGTTGCCCGTATAGTACCTGGCTCCTGGCATGCCTTCGGAGTATTTGTTCGTTAAATGGCTTCCCAATGCTTCCATCACAGCTCGGCACACAAAGTTTTCGGAAGCAATAAGCTCAATTCCCAAGACTTGCCTTTGTTTTTCCTTTTTCATGATTTCACCCACTTCTGGATCCGCCTCTTCTAGCCGCTGGTTCCCCCATGAACGGACGGCTGTTCGTCTTTGCTCCAAGCTGAGTTCGCCGGCTAACCGTCTACAAGGGTTCGAAACAGGTTTAGAATCCCTTTGTCTCTTCAGGCACATAGATTTTCCTAAAATCCTAATTCCTTCATCATCGTTGTTATGTCCATTTTGCTCGCCGTTCTCGAACTGAGGGGCACCGTCTTCCTTATCCTCGAAGAACTGTAAAGGAACGGGCCGGACCGGGTTCGATGAGCGGCGAAAGCTGGTGTCGGTTTGTAGCGAAATCGAATCGTCTGTAATGGAATTTTTAATAAAACCTAGAGACAAACTCGATTGAGGCTTAGATAAATCCATTGAAACCCTGAAAAGTGGAACTTTTGAAATGAAAAAAAAAACGAAATCTTTGGGAGAAACTTTATAAGGGAGTTTAAGAAGAACAGCTTACAGCCCTTAAGGGTAAGTGTAAAAGCAACAGAAACAACGGCAGCAGTTCCTAAAGCAACTACAGCGCAAATAACGAAGCATTGCTCGACTCAATTTTGAAGCAAAGACCGAGCAAACAAATGGAAAAGGTGATATCTGAAGCCTTAGTAAATCGAAATATAATAGTATGTAATTGCAGAAAGGGAAAGGTTTAACTCATGTATGTAGATGATATCAAGGCTAGGTTCAAGCTTGTTAGCGGCCCAAAATAAGTCATACCCGGCCCATAACAAGAATTGAAGAGGGCTCGTGGATCCGGAAATTAATGCTTCGTTCCAACCTTCTGTCGTCGTTCACGGAGTCTTCATAATCGATTTCCTTGAACTTTCTGTCTTATTGGAATTATCTCAATTTTTTCACTATTCCGTCCGGTTCTTGGTAGGGGTGCACAAAAAATCTGAATATCCGATTTTACGAAAAAAATATCCAAAACCGGATTTGGGAAAAACCGGTTTTTTTTAACCGGATCGGATTTTTTTAAACCGGTTATTTTAACCGGTTTGAAGAAAAAAACCAAGACCGGTTTTTTTACCGGATAAAAAACCGGTTTTTATCCGGAAAAAAAAAACCGGTCTGGGTTTAAAAAACTAGCCGTTAATATAGCCGTTAGGGGGTTTTGTGACCGTTTTTGACCGTTTTTTTCTTTAAAAAATTACCATTTTACCACCCTAAACATGTATAAATAGGTTGGGGGTGTATTTGGTTGATTACAAATTTCTCAAATCTTATTACACAACACTTAAACATCTCTCAAATCTTATTTTTGTAATTTTTTGTTCATCATGAGTAACACGGCTGAATCTTCCGTCGGAGGAAACCTTGAAGTCGTGAGAGTGATCGAACACACTCGAAACAAAGACATCTGGGATCACTACGATTTATGTGAGATGTCAAATGGCTCGAGGAGGGCGCGTTGTAAACTTTGTCTAAAGTTTCTTGCATCGGAAGGAAACAAAACGTTGAAGAACCATTTGACAAAATCATGCAAGGCACTTCGCTCAAGATCGGATCCTAGTCAATCGAATCTTACACCGCAAGGTGGTGTTTTTGTTTACGACAACGAAAAATTACGAGAAGCGTTTACAAAGTTCGTGATTACAAAAGCATTGCCGTTCGACCACTTTGATGATGAAGATTTCACGACAACAATTCAACAACTAATGCAACCACGTTATACTCAAGTAACTCGTACTACCCTTAGAAGAGATGCTATAAAAATGTGGCGTACGGCGAGGGAAAAAATGATTTTAGGATTCCAAGAACACCGTTATGGTGTGTCGCTTACATGTGACGTTTGGAGTTCCCCTCATAATACCGGAAATTCTTTTTTAGCCGTTACGTCACATTGGTTAGATTAAGATAATTGGCAAATGATGAAAAGAACAATCGCGTTTGAATTATTCGGTGAGCCGCATACCGGTGCTAATTTATTTACACTTTTAAAAAGGGTAATTTGTCTTTATAAATTAGAAAATAAAGTTTTTTCTATATCCTTTGATAATGCATCGAATAATACAAACGCGGTTCCAAGATTGAAAATATTACTTTCACCGATTTTAGACGGTGCATTTTTTCATACCCGTTGCGTTGCACACATAATTAATTTATCCGTGCAAGCCGGTTTGGAGGTTATTGAGCCGATTAGATTAGAATTTAAAACAATGATAAAATCGGTTCTTTGTAACAACAACAAAAGACTAAATGATTATAAACGATTTTGTAAGTCCGTTAATAAAAAAGCTTTGGGTCCTAATTTGGATTGTCCAACTCGTTGGAACTCAACTTGGATGATGATGCATATGCCTTAAGGCAAAGGAAACATTGCAAACATTTCACGATCGGCTTTTCGAGAGGGGTCATGTCCCAAACATTTATCCGGATTCGAGTTGGGAAACTATAGCCAAAATAACCGATTTGCTTGAGGTTTTTAAAAATGCAACAACTTTTTATCCGGTGTTTATACCCTACTAGCCCGTTGGTTCTTAATCAAATATTTTTGTTGGCTACCCGACTAAATGACTTTGAATTTGAAACCGAAGTTTTTCAAGAAATTGGCTTTGCAATGAAGGAAAAACTTTTAAAATATTTTAAGGAGATTCCCCCATTTTTACTTGTGTCGCCGCTTTAAGCCCAACGTTAAATGTTGGTGGGGTTGAAACACTAATTGAACAAATTGCGTTTGCTTTTAATCTAACCGATGATGAACCCAACTTTGTCCAAAACCAAATAAATTATTTTAACAAATGTTTTCGAGACATGTTTGCAATTTATTTAACTAAATACGGATCAAGTAGTGTAATACACGATCAAATGAGAATGAATGCGGAATCATCTAGTAGAGTCCAAGTAACATAAATTTGAATCTTTTTAACACTCTTGTAAATTCCCAATCCAAACGATCACGTACTACCACCCCAAGTAGCGAGTTGGGAAATTACATGTCATGCGATTTTCTATCAAAAGTGACATTTGAAGAGTTTGAAAGTTTGGATATTTTGGCTTGGTGGAAAGAAAAGGAAGCACAATTTCCGATTCTAGCCGCCATGGCCCGTGATTTACTAACCGTCCAAGCTTCTACGGTAGCTTCGGAATCCACTTTTTCTGTTAGTGGCAGGGTTATATCGCAACGGAGATCAAGACTAAGTCCGAGTCGGTGGAAGTATGCATTTGTTTAAAGGATTATTTGGATGAGCGGCTCGTAAGCAACATATCACCACCCTAGAAGATGCAATTGATGCCGATTTGGAAGCAAACTTACACATTGAAGAAGTCGAACTTGGAATATCCCCTCCAAACGAAGAAGGCGAAGATGATGAAGAAGAGATGGCAATGTAGTTTATTTTATAACTTTATTTCAATTATCGTAAACTTTGTTTCAATTATCGAACTTGAAGTTTTTAAGTATTTGAATTTATCGAACTTGGAAGTTTTTAAGTATTTGAATTTATCAAACTTGGAAGTATTTAAGTATTTCAATTATGTTGAGTTAATTAAGTATTTGAATTTATCGAACTTGAGGTTTGATGCTTTCTCTTTGATTCTCTCTTGATTCTAGTTGCTTGATGTTTCTTGTCTTTGATCAATGGCTTCTAAGCTTGCTTAAATACACCTTGAATCACTTCTGAACGTTAGTGATAATTAATGAAGATCATATAGCCGTTTAAGTGTGAAAACATTTAATAAAAATGCTTGGAGCGTGTGGGAATCGGTACCCTCTCATAGGGAATCGGTTCCCTAAGTGTAAAATTCAAATATTTCGACCGTTGAATAGGGGGGAATCGGTTCCCTCCGAGCATTCTGAAAATCTCGGAGCCAAACCATTCAGTGAGGAATCGGTACCCCCTTGGGGGGGGAATCGATTCCCTATGAGCAATCTGGAATATTAAAATCGGTTTTTTATAACCGGTTTTTTAAAAAAACCGGTTTTTTTAAAACCGAAACCGGTTATACCGGTTAGGATATCCGGCCCTCCAAACCGGTTAGAAACCGAACCGGTTATTTTATAAACCGGTTTTTTTTCTATGGAAAAAAACCGGATCGATTTTTTTTTATCCGATCCGGATCGGATTGAAATCCGACAAATGTGCAACCCTAGTTCTTGGTGTGCTTATCGTTTTCTTCTTCATTATTCTCTGTAACTTTATTTTTCTCTCAAAACTTTCGCTTTTCTAGCTTTTTCGTGACTTAAGGGTTCTGTTTGCTTGATAACTATCCCTTTCTTTAATTTGTTCATAAATTCCAAAGGTTGGCTGTTTGCGTGGAAGTTGGCTCTGGATCTCGTTCCGCTGGTATTTTCGGTCCGAGGAAAAAACCGGTTAAACCAAAGTCTCGGACTCGTCGATTATCCAGCCATTATAACACCATCAACTCTCATAATTCTACTTCTCTATAGGTAAGTAAAATTTGTTGCATGCGTTAGCATGAAAAAGAGATTGAACTGCTTAGTTTTCGATTGATAATCTACCAGTTAACTAATCATTAATTAATGCACAAATATGATTAGAGGGTGTTAGTTAAGGTGAAATTGATAACAGAGACGGTGAAATTCTACAACACCAGGACGTCGGTGAGTACTTTATATTTTTTATTTTAAGTTTCTTCGTATATTTGGATAATAGTTCGTACTCATGTCCGAGCATATCTTAAATGAAGAGACCAGAATCCAGATGGCTTTTCAGTTGATCATCAAAATCAAACCCATCCAGTGACCTGCGACTACCAACTAGAGAAAAGAAATGGTAAAAGACGCTGCTTTGACAAATAAATTTATTTGAATGCCTTCACCTTTGATGAGATGGTCAGAGTATCCCTTTTAGATTTACTGATCATCTCCAGCTGTTGGTTGCCCAGAAGATCTATCAGTGGCCACAGTTACTTTCTTATTCCCTGGTCCTGAAGAAACTTTCACCATCGCTGGTCTTAATAGCCGCTCCCCAAGGAGGAACCCTCGACGAAATTCATGGGTGATAATCCCTTCTTTGAACTCTAGAGACTCTTCTCGAGCAATGGCTTCATGTAGCTGTATCCGACAAGTGAGACCAGATGAATCAATAACAGAAACAACTAGGAATATCCTATCACTCCAAAGCCGACAAGTTTATTGTTCAACCAAATTTCTGGATAGTAGTAGTATGTCTCATTTTCTAGAAAGAATACACCTAAATCAAGAATGTATTCCAAAGACCTAACTTTTGCCGACTATATGGAATGATCCAGACATGAAAACTACAGCTAACGGGTATATGCACCAAACATTGTAATCTTCTCATTCAAGATTCAAATATGGACCCGTCCTCTCAATTCTAGAGGCATGCTTTTGCTGCTGACATCCAACGTCGAAAGTCAAAAGCATTTGCAAGCTATCATATGAACCTAGAAGTAGCACAAACACACGATATAGTTTTCGCATGGGATATGACTAACATAACAAACCCCATCACGTGCAAGTTTCAAAGATTATCAGGATAGTAATGGATTTTGAAACTTAAAAGAAAAACCGAAAAAGACAAAACTAGCAATTGAACCAAAGTGTTTACTTGACTGGGGATTTGGTTACTATAGTACATATTCTCAGAAACATTTATACAATTAACCAAACTGTGTGCGCGTTTACATAATATATCTCAGTATGCTACACTTGCAAGATGCTTTCCAGTGTGACTGAATCAGACGAAACCCTATAGATGTCTAGCAACTAAAAAACAGCAAGCATTATGGATAGCATTAAGACACTTACAGAGGGATCAAAGGGCTTTCCAACTGTTGGGACAACAGCCACTTGCAAACTCCTCATGATCTCCACGAATTGCTTGTATATACCCTGATAACTCGTATCTATCTTCTTTTCTTTCTCTGTTTCCGGTTTTATTTGTTGTTTAGCTCTCTCGAAACTGTCAACCATGGGCAAAAGACTCTCGATCACTTCGCCTTGAGCATCGGACCTCGTCGTAAGTCTCTCCTTCTCCGATTTTTTTCGAAAATTATCAAAATCAGCATGCAAACGGATATACATCTCTTTCCCAGAGGTTATCTCTGCTGACAACTCCAAAACTTGTTTTTCCAATCCATTCTTCTCATTTTCTAAAATGCTTATTCTATTCTCAATCTCAGCTACAATCCTATCATCTCCACTGAGAAGAGCCTCATTGTAAACTCTAATCATGCCCTTTAAACTGCCTCCTAATATTTTTACATTTTCCTGATAAAAATTCCTTAATGAAATTATTACTATTACAAACAATTAAATTATAATATGCAACTCTAATCAATTCAATTGCCATCTCTTACTAATTTTCTTCTACTTTGAAATAATAAAAACTGGAAATTTCTACAAATCCTTTCTTTTTCTATCTAAAGTTACGACTCACTTCACAACACGTATAATGAAAAGAAAACGAAAAGCCCAAGAAAGGGGGGTAACTTACAGTGCGAGCAGATTCCTGGGCAGAAAGAGAAGCCTTGAGAATCGACCTATTGGGACACTTCGTGCAGTTCATAGGGAAGGAAAGGTTAGATGGAGAAAACCCAGAAAATGGTTTTGAAAAACGAGGTTTTTGGCAAGGAAATTGAACTCGTAGTAAAGATGATTTGGTGTGGTTTAAGGGTTTTGAAGAAGAAGCTGAGAAGTGAGGAGACAACACAGAGTGATTAGAGAATGAAGCAGACAGTTGCTTAAGTATGTATATTGATTACTAAGTTTGTGTTAACAGATTTTAGTCGAAAATTCCTGAGGAACTTAGAGCCGGGATAAGGGGTCCTTGGCGGCCGATCAGCCCTTCGGCTTTGTTGCTCGAACTGCTTGCCTTTGCCCAACACCGTTAGTGGTGGATTTCTTCCTCTGCTGAATGATTTGATAATTTATCCTTTGGGCTGTGCTCGCGGGTCTGCCCCTACGTTTGGAGAAACCAACACCCAATGGGATTGATCTCTTCTCGAATATTCTCAAATTTTCCTCTCTTTTTCTCTCTCGTAAAATGAATGAAATATAATTTTCCAAATAGAAAATAATCTCAGTGACCAAAAATGCCTTATAATATACGATTTTAATCAATTTTTTTTGGATTTGCCAAAATGATCAACTAAATCGCAATGCGATCGATAATTCGCAACGTGATCTCCGGTATCGCAAATCAGTTTCTAGATTCGCAACGCGATTCTGACTATCGCATTGCGATTTCCCAAATTCTACGTAAATCGCAACGCGAATACGTAAATCGCAATGCGAATCTGACTATCGCAATGCGATTTACATAGCGCCATTCGTATTAACGCGTATTTTTTTTCAAATTCCAAACACGAATATATTAATATATCAGAAACTGAACCGTCCACAGTATATCCCGTAATCGCAACTCATAACCTAAAACCCTAAATCACAACTCAGACTCATCTCCATCTCTCACTCTCTAAGGCGACATCTGTCCCCATCTCTGACAAAATCAGTCCCCACGACGATAACAGTCTCCATCTCCGACGAAATCATTCACGGTCAGAAATGAAAAATCAATCAAATCAACCACCGAGGTTAGTTTTTTTAATTATTTTTATTTTGAAATTTTTGCATTATTATTATGTTTTTCATATTGAAATTGATGATAAGTTTACTGGTATTTTCAATAACAGATTAACCATTTCACTTAGATTGCTTATTATATTCATTCGATTGCTGTCAATACTGCTAAACTGTTTAGTCTTTAACCCTGTGAAGTTAGTATTTGTCTTTGTTTTGTCTTTTGGTTGAAGTAATGCAATCCATTCAAGTTTCTTTCAATTTTAGTATTTGAAACCGAAAATGACTATCGCAACGAGTGAATCGCAAAGAGAAAATGACTATCGCAATGCGAATTTGACTATCGCAACGAGAGAATCGCAATGCGATTTTCATTTTGCGTTGCGATAGTCAAATTCGCGTTGCGATAGTCATTTTCGTGTTGTGATTTTCATTTTCGTGTTGCGATTTAAAGTTTCAGGAACTATTCTTCTTCTGCAAATTGAAACTTGAATGAATTGCATTACTTCAACCAAAAAACAAATACTAAATTCACAGTGTTGCAAATTTAAGTTTGAAGAATAAACTACTACTCTTTATTGTGCATATCTTCACAGTTTGGTATATCTAAATTGGTATGTTTATTGTTTTTGCAGAACTTTTATTCGGCTCAATTGACCTTAAGAAATAAAGTAAGCCTGGCCAAAACAATTGCGTCGAAGCTTTCACCTGCACAAAGAAAAATATTTGCGGATACTTGCTTCGGGCCATGGCTGAAAGTACAACATCCGGGTGGAGATGCTATGTTGACCCATCTGTTTCTTCAAACCATGACTAGCGATCTACCAGAGACTATACAACGTCGTGATGAAGAGATATGGTTTGATTTTCCACCGGCGTATACGTGTTTTGGGCGGGAGGAGTTTTGCTTAATCACCGGTCTACGCTTCGGACACGATGATGTAGATCGATACACTAGACATATTACCAGCCTATCATGGTTTTCTCGGGTTTTTCCTGAGCAGTTAACGGAGAATTCGAATTTACACGTGGAAGACTTGACGAGATTATTGAATAAGAAATATGGTTTTACTCGGATGGATGACGTCGATGTTGTCCGAGTATGCCTTCTAATACTTTTGCAAGCCGGCTTTTTAGGCAGAGAGGCCCGACAACCTATTCCTAATAATCTAATTAAATTGGTAGAGGACCTAAATGCATGGAACCTGTTTCCGTGGGGTTCGTATCTATGGAGAGCTACATGGAATAAGTTGTCGTCTGCCTTTAATGATCGGAAAAGTTTGCGTAGCGATGGTTCCAAATACACTTTGTCAGGCTTTATTTGGGCCTTTAAGGTAATAATTTTTATATAATGTTTCCAAAATTATAATTAATTCTTTAACAATTACTAATGTTTGTTATTATATTGTTTGTAGATTTGGATATTTGAGGTTTTTCCCACCATGCAGACATATGCATTAAAAACTCCTAATGATATTCCTAGGGCTATTTCCTGGAAGAGGAAACGATCCTTGCAGCAATGGGAAGATTTACTACCGTATACTACAATAAATAATGTAAGTTAACACAAATACTACCATATGTTTATAAACAAGTTATTACTAGTACACGTTTAACTTTGTTTGAGCTTTTATATTGTTAGGAGGCCAACACTCCATTACAGAGGCTGACACCCACGGAAGCTGAGCTTGCCATTGACTGGTGGCAAGCTAGTAAGCTTTTTTTTTTTATGGCACAGATGATGAGCAGCCATCACCTCACCCAGAGCCATCACCTGATCGACCCGAATATACACCTCCACAACGAGAGTCATCACCTATTCTGTCACATCATCGAGCCCTTTCTCCACCATCACCTCATGATAAGCGACCGACAAAGATATCACGACATTTATCTCCCTGTTCTCCACCTCCACGGATGATTTAGGGGAGTTACGTAATGAGGTCAATGCCTTGTGTGAGGAGGTCGGTACTTTACGCGATGACAATGGTGCATGGCGTGTTGAGGTGTCTACTTTACGTGGTGAGGTAGCAGCTCTACGTGAGATTGTAGCATCGTTGCAGAATGAGGTTCATACTCTACGCAACGAGGTAAGTTTAATATTTTTCATATTTAACTTGATGATAAATTTACTCGTAATTTCACTTAAATTGCTTAGTAAATTCATTCGGTTGCTGTCAATACTGTTTAACTGTTTATTCTTTAACCCTGTGAAGTTAGTATTTGTTTTTGGTTGTCTTTTGGTTGAAGTAATGCAATCCATTCAAGTTTCAATTTGCATAAGAAGAATAGTTTACTATCGCAATACGAAAATGACTATCGTAACGCGAAAATGACTATCGCAATGAGAGAATCGCAATGCGAAAATGACTATCGCAACGAAAGAATCGCAATGCGAAATGAAAATCGCATTGCGATTCTCTCGTTGCGATAGTCAAATTCGCATTGCGATAGTCATTTTTGCGTTGCGATTTTCATTTGCATTGCGATTCTCTCATTGCGATAGTCAAATTCGCATTGCGATAGTCATTTTCGCATTGCGATAGTCATTTTCGCGTTGCGATTTTAAGTTTCAGATTCTATTCTTCTTCTGCAAATTGAAACTTGAATGAATTGCATTACTTCAACCAAAAGAAAAATACTAACTTCACAGTGTTGAAAATTTAAGTTTCAAGAATAAACTACTACTCTTTATGTTGTCATTGAACCTGCACTAAACCTATATGTTGTCCTTTTAAATGTTTATATAAGTGCTTACTTCTGGAATGTTATCTGATGCATTTTATGAACAATGATATAATAATGACTTGGGTGAATACCGTGCAAGTTTGAAATATATTTGTCTTTGTTCTCACTGTTTAATATCATGTCTGTTTATTTACTGGTTTATGTATTAATTTATTTTTAGCGGCTCGATAAGGTGGATGCTCTACGTCGGGTTTTCTTAAAAGACGGAGTTCACGCATCAGACGGCGTGCACGTGCCATTACGTCTCCGTTCACCCAATAGTGCGAAGAATCCGTAAGAAAAAGCCCGATTCACCTGTCATCGTTCAAGAGGCCTCCCCTATCGTTCAAGAGGCCCCTATCATCCCTCAAGAATCCCCTCCCACCGTTCAAGAGGCCACTGTCATCGTTGAAGAGGTCCCTCCCAACATTCTAGAGCCCGATTCACACGGCGTAATATATCGAATTATTGAGAAGCCCCCTCACGTGCCGGACATGATGGATGATTGTTGCCTTTCGTATAAGTTACCGGCCAGTACCATTTCGGCAGATGAAGTGGAGAGGAAACAACTACCGGAAACAATTCTGGATAATACCCTTTGGGCTAAGACCGCAGTTGATTTTTATCTACATGAGCGGAGCCAAGGGTGTTACGCTGACATATACAAACTCAACGATGATATGCATTTGTTGATTGAACGGTCTTGGTGGGGTGTATTATTAGGGGTTGAAAACAACGGCTATTTCGATGGGGGGTAAGTCTTATATTTCTTATATTTCAGTTTGATTATTTTTTTTTAAAATTTATGTAATTCACTAATAATGTCTTTTTTTTGTAAAATAGCATATTGATGCATGGGTGACACATCTTCTAATTGTAAGGAAATTGAAGAAAAATATTAAAAAAACACGATATACAATTATGCCGACATCTTTTCACGTAGGTCACTTGAAGAATCAACGACAGGAATCATATGTGTTGGCTAATGGACAAGCTAAACTTTATCCTGCATGGTGGGAGGTCGATAAGGTTAGTATATTTGTTTAAATATTTTAAAGGTGTTCATAAATAAGTGCGCAATTTGAATTATTACATTTCGATGCAAGTGTTTATCCCTGTTTTGGATCGTACTCATTGGCTTCTCGTCGAGCTTCAGCTCTCATCCCTAAAGATAATAGTATATGATAGCATGATAAATTACATATCATTGTCTGATTTTAGAGATATGATTAAGGGATGGAGCTCTCATTTGGCTAAATTCTTGGATGCAATTGATTATTGGACTAAGTCTGGAAACAATAAGACAAAGAAGTTTAATGTTACAGTTATCAGAGACGAGACCGCGCCATAATAAACGAAGGAAGCTAGAGGGGATTATGGTCCTCTCGTATGCATGTGCTTGGAGCGTTTGACGACAGGAAGTACACATTTTCTACCTCCCACCGATAGAGATAGAGGTGCAGTAGGCTTGTGGTTTTGGCATTTTATGGCTAGAGCGATATATGCGAGACGCTGCCTACCTGCATCCGCGTTATGAAAGTGTCCATAAACAATTTGTAAGTCAAATGCAAGTGTTGTTAAACATATTTACTCTTTTTGGTTTGAAAATGTTTGGTTAAGTAGCTAGAATTCAATAATTTGTTGTTTGTAGGTTTTAGATGTGTAGAAAGTGTTGTTGATTCAATGTTTGGTTTCTGCAGGTTAATCCTGATGTGAGCTGCGTGAAATGGATGTATGGGTGCAAAAGTTTATTTCATTATTATTTTTTGATTGTTTAATTGATTTGTAAAAGATGATTTGTAAATGTTGATTTGTTTAATTGATGTGTACATAATATTTGTGCTTGTTTAATTGATTGAAATGTAATAGTTGATTTGTTGATTTCAATATGCATTATGTTGAATGCAAAACAGACTATCGCAACGTGAAAATGACTATCGCAACGAGAGAATCGCATTGCGATTCACTCGTTGCGATTTTCATTTCGCATTGCGATTCTCTCGTTGCGATAGTCATTTCCGTGTTGCGATAGTCAATTCTGCATTGCGATAGTCATTTCCGTGTTGCGATAGCCATATTCGCGTTGCGATTTCCACGTTGCGATAGTCAAATGAATGTCTAATAAGTGATAACAACTGAACTTATCATAGCAATGTTCAAACTCAAGTTACTAATACATGCCTAACTGAAAATGTTAAAAGTTCACACATAATATACACATAATACAACGTTTGCATTTAAAAATCACCTAAGTTAACAGTCCCAAAAGGTGAAGCCGGTTGTGATTGGGATTTTGATGAGGATCCATATTTTGGTTTAGGAAAAGATGATTGTGATGGCACTGGTGATCCACATGTCAACCTTGTATGACACTTTCCTTGCACCGACTACATGTCGATCTCTTATTCTCTTCACCCTTAGAAGGTATACGATCGTGACTTTTTGGTCGACCAGGTAGCCTTCTGTCCATGGCTGGTGGAAAAACTGTTTGTAAGTCATCTGGTATGTCCCACTCAGAAGGATGTGGAATAGGGTAGACAATCTCGCCATAAGTCTGTCGATATACTTCTGTAGTGTAGCAATCCATAGCGTATGCGCTTGAATCATCTTGGTTTAGATGAAGAGAAACTTTTATAACATGGCCACACGGATAACCAGATGTTTGCCATTTCATACAACTACACGTCTTTGCATTTAGATCGACAAGCCCATTTAAGTTATTATACAGTACTTCAAACAAAGTGTTTGAACATGGTTCAACTCTCCATGACGTTGACTTCACAACACGTTTCGTTATCTTTTATTCTGTCCATGGTGTAACACGATGTTTCAATGTTCCTGTAAATTTAAATAAATAATACTTAGTAAAATATATGATAAGTTATGAATTTAAAGAAATAATACCTGCATGGTTTCTTTTCTTGTAGTACCACTGTTGAATAGAGGCTCGAAAAAACTCCATTAACATAGTAATGGGTAATTTCCGGGAATGACGACTTAGAGCGTTGATTGATTCTGCACTATTAGACGTCATGAAACCATATCTTGCTCCAAGTTGATGTACTCTTGACCATCTTTCAAACCCGACATCTTCTAGTGTTTGAGCACACTGAGGCAAAACACGTCTTAAACAGTTTATATGCTTATTAAAATCCACTTCCCGAAAGCTTTTACAGCCTTCCAGTATGTCATTTGTGATTTTTTATACCAACAGACCTTGATTTTAGATTTCTATACAAATGAACACCACAAAGTCCATGAAAAGCATATGGGAAACACCTTCTAACAGCGTTGTCAATTGAGTTTGCCCTATCGGATATGATTGTCAGATTGCTAATAGGACCTATGCAATCCCTAAGATGCCCCATAAACTATGTCCATGAATAAGAGGTTTCAGATTTGCCAACCCCGTAAGCTATTGGCAGTATCCCATTGTTAGCATCCATAGCTACTGCTAATAAGTTTACTCCAAGGTATCGACCTTTTAAATGTGCTCCGTCAACTATAATAACTGGGCGCATGCAATTAATAAACGAACGAATCTACAAAATTATATACACAAGAAATATAATCATTTAAATGTGAAATGCATGTAACTAACAAAAATGAGTCAACAAAATTATATTGATTTACTAACCGCAGCACCAATGGCGATAAACAGCAACTCAAAGCATCCATCTCTATCTGTTTTGATATGAGTTACCGACCCAGGATTTTTCAGCTTTAAATTGTGACAATAAGCCGGTAGTTGGGCAAACGATGCTTCTGGCGACCCCCTCAACAATTCCAAGGCATAACATTTGGCTCTCCAAGCTTGAGAATATGAGATACTAATCTTGAACCGAGCATTCATGTCAGTCATAATTTCATGTCCCCGATATACCCTACCATTCAAAAACATTAACTCAACCAGAAAATCACTCAACACATTTTTGTTTGCCTCTGTCTATGGTGAGGAAAAACTTGGGTTCTTGAACATGTATGTTTATCAATAAAAGTCCTAACTTGAAACATTTCGCAATCTTTTATCCTCTTTGCAATCATACGCCACATACAGTTTTTGTCAATCATACACCTTGTTTCGAAACGATCTTTGCTTGATTTGTTAACTTTTAGTTGATAGCCATCTTCCACACATTTCGTATACAAAGCTATCTTCAAGTCTTCCTTTATATCAAAACAATCATCTTTCTTGATACGAATAATTTTTGTGTAACAATCAACTGCTATCTTTACCAACTCTTCTTCCGGTATCTGAAGTAATTCTGGCATATTCCAGTTATACTCCCGTGGCATTTTCTTCAGGGACTTTTCTTTGGGGATTTCTTCCTCTTCTTTTTCTTCTTCAGTATTATATGAATTACATAATGGATGTTCAACATGTTCATTTACAGTCGTAACTTCCTCTTCATTATCATCAACAACATCTTCCTCGGTAACGGCTGTTTCATCATCAAAATTCGGGTATTGACCAATATCAAAATCATTACACGCAAGGTCTGTTTCTTCTTCTGAAAAATCATCAAAATCCGAGTATTGACCAAGATCAAAGCCCGGGTATTGACCAAGATCAAATTTCGAATACTAACTAGTATTCACAATTTTTTCTGTTGGCTCATCATCGTCTAACTGGTCAATACGAAAATCGGAATTTGGTGCTGAAAGTTGATTGGGATTTGGATTTGGATTAGGGAAAGGTTGTGGGTTTTGAGATTGTGTTTGGTATTAGAAATGTGGTGAAACAATATTTGCTTGGTGATGAAATTGTGGTGGAACCATTAAATTTTGAGCACCATAAACTGGGGTTGAAAAACTTAATTGATTACTACCCGCTACTGACCCAACTTCACTACTTCTAGGTTCAACAACATACAATGTAACATCATCACTTGAAACACTAATGTAAGCAATGAATCGTTCAACATCTTCATTGTCGGTTAACAAATAAACTTTATCATTTCTCTGATAAGATAGCCTAAATCCACTTAGGGCTCTAAATTCAATTTATTTGTAACACATAATATTAGAGTTTCACAAGTTAACTTTTTTAATGACAGTTTTAGTTGAAGATTCATGGTAAAGGCACATATTGTAAAACACCATGAACATTCTCCCATGACCCTCCAAAACACAAATCTATCCAAACATGATCAACATTAGATGATTTCATTATTGTAAATTAATTTACTAAACAAACGAGCTGCGAAACTAAAACATATTGCCAGATGGGGAAGGATGTCGTTGGATATAGAAACGGATGTCGCCGGAGAGAGTGATAGATGGAGATAGAATGAGTTGCGATTTAGGGATTTAGGTTATGAGTTGCTGCTGCTGCGTAGTTATATACCCAAAACATTTGTGTTGCGAAATTAAAACCTGTTGCGAATTCAGAAATCGAGTTGCGAATTTGAAATTCAGTATTGCGATAGTCAGAATCTCGTTGTGATTTACAGATTCGCATTGCGATTTACGTATTCGCATTGCGATTTACGTAATCGCATTCCGATTTACGTAATCGCGTTGCGATTTACGTATTCGCATTGCGAATTAGGAAAATCGCAACGCGAATTTGGGAAATCGCAATGCGGTAATCAGAATCGCGTTGCAAATCTGGAAACTGATTTGCGATACCGGAGATCGCGTTGCGAATTATCGATCGCATTGCGATTTAGTTGGTCATTTTGGCAAATCCAAAAAAGTTGGTTAAAATCGTATATTATAAGGCATTTTTGTCATTGAGGTTATTTTCTTTTCCAAAAACAAATAATGAAATATAAATATTTACTAGAATTAACCTTGGGAGCTTATATTTTATAATTTAATTAATTAATTAAGCCAGTAAATTAACTTTTTAAAAAAACTTTAAAATAATAGAAGTATCATTTACTATTATTATCCTATTAATTTATCATTCAAATATATTTCTTTAGATCAATTAATAATATTTAACTTTTATAAAATTCGTAATAGTATAATTCCTTTTTAATATCACAGTATGGAAATAAAAGTTTTTCAATTATAACGCTATGGGACACAATATGCTTTATTCTGGAAAATAAGGTAAAATCTCCAAGATTTGTGGCTCTAGAAGGTAAACTAATACCGAGTATGTTAAGCATTATTTTGGTTAATGCTTATGAACCCAATGGGACTAGAGAAAGGAATTCTTTGATCAGCTCAAGGCTTACTTGGATACGGTGGGGAGAAATGTGATTCTGAGGTGTGATTTCAACACCGTTAGAAATGTTGAGGAAAGAATTAGGGTTGCAGTAAACAACTTTGCTTTTGACAACTTTAATGACTTTATCCAAAGCAATGACTTGGTTGATTTTCCGTTGTTTGGAAGTAAATTCACATGGTGGAGGGGGGACAATGCCATCAGCAACCAAATTGGACAGAGTTTTGATTTCTCCCGAGGTGTTGTTGAGTTTTCCTAAGCTTCACCAATCCACCATGCCGAGAAGTTTGTCTGACCACAACCCCATAATTCTTATAGTCGGGATCGAGATATGGGGTAATTGTCCTTTCAAGTGGTTCTCTCACTGTGCGGACAACTAAGGTTATGCGGATTTGATGAAGTAAGACCATTCTGAAAAGTAGACTTAGATTTTTCTTAGTGACTCCCATCACTCATTCTCATAGTAACTTGTCGTGTGATGAGTCTAAAGTTCTTATAAGCAAATCCAGTATTTACAGTTTATTTTGCCTTTACATTTTTATTTGATTGCACTCCACACAATTCATTTTGCCACAACATATCCATTTGCTATCACATTGCCATCGTTCCATTTTCATACCATCCATTCATTTGGCCACATCATTATCATTTGTATATATACTATCTCTAACTTTACTTAGGTGACAGAGTAAAGTGTCGTGACAAACTTATTTGATTTCCCCCAATCCCTGTGGAGAACGATACTCACTCATCACTTTATTACTTGTTCGATTGTGTATACTTGCACATATATCCGCACCATTTATAGTACTCACAAAGAGAGGACATGAAGTCATCGACTTCTTCAATGATTTCTTTAAGGGGAAGGTGAAGGATATGTCCTTTATCATGCTGATCTCGAAGATGTCAAATCCGGAAAAAATCAAAGACTATAGACCCGTTTCTCTTGTTAGCAATTTGTATAAATTGGTGGTTCGTGTGCTTGCAAAAAGTTTGGCATCATGCATCAATGAGGTAGTCGGGGAAAACTAATTTGCTTTCACTGTGGGGAAACAAATAGTTGATTGCTCGCTTATTGCAAATGAACTAATAGAGGACTTATCTCATCGGAAGCGTGAAGCAATAATATTCAAGGTTGACTTCAGCAAGGCCTATAATTCAGTGGACCGGAGCTTTCTCGATTTGATTATGAAAATGACGGGGTTTGGTCAAAGATGGAGACGTTAGATTTATGCGTGCATCTCAATAGCTTCAGTCTCTGTCTTGGTTAATGACATTCCATCTAAAAATTTCAGCACCAAAAAAGGTTTAAGGCAGGGGTGCCCTCTCTCACCTTTTCTGTTCAACATTGTGGGAGAGGCGCTTAGTGGTTTATTTTGTAAAACCTCATAATTGGATTTGATTAGAGGGGTACAAGTGGGCTCATTGGACATGAAGATATCACACCTCCAGTTTGTTGATGATCTTATTGTTTTTGCTCAACCAAATTTGGAAACGGTAAAAAATATCAGGAGTATACTTAGAATCTTTGAAGTGGCAGCATGTTTAAGACTCAATGTGTCCAAATCGAAATTGTTTGGGACATGCATTGATGAGAGCAGGTTGATACAGTGGGCTGCTCGTGTCAATTATGATCGGGACTCTTTTTCGTCAACCTATCTTGGCCTTCCTCTCGGTCAAAGGAGGAACACGCGGGAGATGTGGAAACCCATAGTAGATAAATTTCTATAAAAAAACATTTAAGATGCGAAAAATAATCAATATAATATATAAATGGATTAACATTGATTTATTTAAGACTTGTATATTAGTACGAATCAAGTAATTTTGGTGATAAATGAATTGTTGTTATCTTTTAAGGTCTCGGATTTGAGCACCATGAATATCAAAGATATGAGCATTTAATGTCGAATGTTTAAGAGTTGCATATTAAAAGACTTGTGTATTAAAAGTGCATTTTAAGAGTGTGAACGTGAATACATGTCATCTTGATCAAATTCAACCCTGAAAATACGATCAAACGACAAAAAACGTATCATGAAAGTAGAAGAAAGTGTGTCATGAATAATAAAAAAATGCTATAAAAGCATAATTATAAGAAACTAAAAAACACAGAAAATGCATATGTTTATAAGAAAGTAAATAAGAAATAAGGAATATAGAAGATCGACGACCAACCCAACAATTAATGTTGCCGCCTATTAAATTAAAATGAAAAAAAAAAAAGAGAAAGAAGCGGTTGCTACAGACGAGAAAAAGACGCTAGATTTTAATTGATAAATGAATTAGTACCACATTATTGGGTAAAGGTATAATTGAATGATGAAATTGATAAAAAAGAATTCTTGAAGTGTCCCATTTTTATGTGATAGTGATAGTATGCGTCATGTTTTATATTGAATAAACTCACACATATATTATAAATAATGTTGTTTGAACTTAAGTCATTGAAAACAAACTATAATTGAGTGATTAAATTAATAAAAAAAAATTATTGAAGTATCATATTGTTAGATAAATATAATCGGATGTTCAAATTATTATTTAAGCCTCACATTAACTACTCTATTTTAAGAAAATATTTTTCTATGCGTTGGCGATACTCAAATTTTAATTCTTATCAAAGGTATTAGTAAATATTTAATCAAGTAAACCAATCAATATTTACAATATATATAATAAAATGAGACAGAAAAATATAAACTTACAATACGTGAGTCCTTTTAAAAACTTAATTTGTATAAATAAATTACAACATATTTTATTACACTAGGATAAAATTTCTAAAACAAAAAATTATTTTTATAATTATACATAATAAGTTTACAAAAAACAATCAATTTTCAAATTATAGATGATAAAGTAAAATTGAGTAAGCCTATGACTGAGAGTAGTCAAATCCAATCGAGTATAGAAAACAAACGTTTAGTAACAAAGAAATAAAATTCTATGAAGTGACATGAATACACAAATGTATATAATTTCAAACTGACCCTGAAATTTCCTTTATGAGTTTAATACTTCTTATTACTCACTGTTAATCTATAAACGAATTAGAGTATATTACGAAGTTCAATTAACCATAACAAGCCAAACCTCAAATCAAAGAGTTCAAAAGTTCATCCCTACAAGTAAAACAAACCTTCGAAAACAAAGCTAAAACAAACACCACCATCTGCACATCACGCGGATCAATCTCAAATTGAATACAACTTTGCCATGATGAAATCTAATCAAGCCGAACAAACAACGAAATTGTAATAATTGAATACAACTCAAATTCAATTCGTCGTTTTCAGCAAACAGGAACAAAGTCGGATGAAACAACTCGGAATACCAGACTCAAAACAGAACAAAAACCATGAAAACCACAACACAACAGAGAGCAAGTTGCTCACTGTATTTTATTCGAATTACACAACCAAGTGCTGAACACTGAAACTTATATAGCCATGGTAGAAAAACTTATTGGTACTCCAAATATTATGATTTCCATAAAAGCACAATATATGCTACTATATATCACGAGCTTCATAATCATTCGTCATCAGACTCGGACTCGGCATTCTGGAGCCATTCGATGAAGGGCTTGACATTCTTCCAAATCTGAGAGCTCTTATTGCCACCGGTCGCACCCTTCTGGTACCATTCCATGATGAACTCTTCTTCCAAGATGTCATTGTCATACAGCATTTTAAGAACCAAAGCCACCTCCTTCACTGCATCGAGGCTTGCCTTGCCACAAAAAGACTCAATAGAATTGAGGAGCACCATTTGTCATCCCTCCTCTTTGGCTGCTGCTGCTGCAAGGTAGCTATTCTTTTTTGTTGCTTCCGTTGCAATCCCCTTACCGACATCATGAAAGAGAGCAGTAAGAAGGGCATCCATGATTTCTTGGGAGCTCCCAGAGAGTGAACCCAGGAAGGACTGAAGCTGAGTTGCGGATGACCCCTTGTTGAGGTATTTCTTTATCTCATCAACTAGTTTCTCATGGGCACTGATACCATTCTCATTTGCCTTAACCTCTAGCTCCGGGGACTTCTTCCCTGACTTCTTTTCTTCACCGGTAGAAAGCATTACCATATCAGTTGTAACAGCACTCAACTGCTCTTGCATACGCTGTTGAGCAGCCGCTAGTGAAGTATCTGTTTGCCACTGCACGTCATCATCATTGGCAAGCTGTTCATTCTCATCAGCCTGGCTGTGTGATGGGGAGTGATCCTCATCAGAGTGTTTGGTTTTCTTCTTGGTTACTACACCTTTGACGTTAGCAGTAGCCTTTGACGCAGTGGAGGAACCTTTCTTTTTTGCCTCTATTTTATTCTTCTTCAGCTCTTCATCAGCAGCCTCACCCTCCTTGAGTCTTTCCTTTTCAGCCCTCCTCATTGCCTTTTTGTCTTTCGACGACTTCTTCGACTCGGGTGGGTTTTTAAGAATTAAAGTTGTAAGCTTATCTCTAATGTCGACATCAGAAGCAAACCCACATGCAGCACATTTCAGGGTAATCATCTGCGTCTTTGTAATAATTATCTCAGTTTCAGGGTTCCCACAGCCATAGCACTGAACATACTTCTTAATGAAGTTCTCAAGAAGCCCTGCAAGCTTAGCAGTGTCATGGGCCCCATTTACAAGAGATGTTCCAGTCTTCTCATCAAACTTGGATTGGGCTCCCAGTTCACAACCAAAATATTTTGTAGCGTAAGAAGCAGGTCTAGCCAAAGCCTTTGCAATTCGACCATGTTAACCACGTTAGTCTTGATTCCATTTCCTCTCCCTTCAATCTTAGTTATCATTTTGGGCATCTTATACCTATAAAAGGCATCATCACTGTTCGAAGTACCAATATTTTGCAAAGCCATCTTGATCAAGCTGTGGGAGACTGTTAATCAGAAAGGACAGGTCAGATACTGGTGTTCTCAATTGTGGCGTGAGATCCTTTACTAGGTAGCCCCCTTGCTCTCGGAAGATGTTGCATAAAACAGAAACCCAAACCGCGTGTATGATTGGCCTCAATATGCATGCAGCTAATTCCAGAAGAGGAACTTTTAGTCTTTTTTCTGGACGAGGGACAGTACTCTCCGAGCAATCCAATTGATGACAAAGAGGGAGAGGTCCGTTCAGCCATAAAAGACGACTCAAAAGTAACAAACTCCACTTTGACAATCTGCGAGCACAGCAGATTAAACTGCCAACTTCCTGAAATAATTTATTGAGGCAAAAGTCAAAGTATAGAATATCAATAACCGGCGCAAAAATAAAATGAAGAATGAAAATACAAACAATCAACATTAGGAGAAAATGAAATTGACACATCGGCAAAATAAACCTCGTGGCAAAAGCATAACACTAAAATTTCCAGGATTACATCTATACTTATTGATGAAAGAATACACCAACAAAAGATATGTTCAATTTCGTAAGCCCATAAAGCATGGAATTAAAAAATAATAATGTCCTAAAGTTTACAACAAATTCAAATATTAGTAATTAAAACTTGGGATATTAATCAAAACCAATATTAAAATATTTATTCATGAGTTCCTCTGTACAAATAAAAAATTTAAAATGTAAAGAAAATAATACATACAATTTGTTAAGGATAAATTAAAGAAACAAAATTAAAAAGGTCACTTAAAATAAAATAAAATAAAATCACTTCTAAATCTCTTATCGTACATAAAGTATTTATTAAACAATGTTAATAAAAATGAGGTAAACTAAATGAAATTCTATAAATGATTATATAGCACTACAATATCGGTATGAATTACTAAAGCAATTCATCCAACTTTAGATAATGAAATCTTGAGAAGAAAAGACATATATAAATTAATATCTGCATAGGTAACATCCAGATCCCATAAATACAATCAAATAAATAGAAAATAAAACATCCGATCATCGATAGGATCATAAAAAATAATCCAAAATCAGAACTAAATTAAACAACAAGCGCTTAAAACATAAGAACATAAAAATATCTACAATGATTAACGAAAGAACACAAAATTTCTAGCTAACTAGCAAAGAACGAAAGATTAAACAAACTATATAACAAAGTAAGTAAATCGAACAGATTCATCGAAAAACATAAGAATAAAACAGGCAATAGAAGAATCAAAATTCAAACCTTAATGAGAAGGGGGAGAAGAAGGTATGAAATAGATTAGGAATTTCGGAATAAAATTAGAGGCATGATGTTTTCGAAGGTAAATAGATATCGAGGATTTTATTGTGGAGAAGGGAGAAGCTTGCAAATTTATATACGCCAAGGAAGGAAACGTGAAAAGTAGGGCAAACTCAGCATCTTGAATTTTATAGTATTAATTATTCTCAAGTGGACTTATTTTATTACATTATTGTCCATTTCCACTCTCTATTTTAGTTTTTTTCTTTAAAAAAAATAGGAAATACCAATTACCGTTCCGAGTATCAACTAAACCGGAGGAATTTTAGATGGAAGATTTGCTAAATATTTTTTTTATCAGAGTTTGTAAAATTATAAAAATAAAATTGTTTTTTAAGTTTAAAAAATGTAAATTTTAAATATTATAATAAAAATCTAAAAATTGTATTTGAAATTTTAATATTTGCATTTTGAGAATAATAAAATATTTAAAAGTATATAACAAAATCCGTGATTATTTTTTTAACTCATATATTTATTAGATGTCTATTTAGTAATAAATTTAATTTTTTAATATAAAAATATAATTAATAAATTCATATTTTTTATACATTTAATCTATGTTCTGTTATATATTAACGATTATTATTAGAAAATCTTAATTATGTATCTATAATATGTGTATTTTATTCTTATTATTTATATAACAAATGAAATTCAAATTCAAATAGTTACTACCGCGTAAAAGATAACTTGGTAGCTTGAATTACTAATTCAAACTATATATGATTTTTAATATTTCTTATAATTCAGTTCATTTCATATACATGATTTTACTAAGTAAGAAAATTATTTTTTAATGTAGAAAAAAACTTGAACTTCAATTAAATCTGATTTGATCTCTGACCAGAAAATCTGTAAAATAAAATAAAAAAGAGGTTTATCAAATTTAATTGAATAAATTAAAATTAAATAAAAATAACAAAGCGATAAAAATAAATAATTGAAAGAGATAATGATAGGATATAACCTCTAGCTTCGCTTTGACTCGACTTGTCTTGATTTTTGAAATAGATTTTACTTCGATATTCTTATTGGTTACAGTCTACAAGGCCCAACCCTTGTAACTTGCTCTTGTCTCCTGTGAACTAATTTCCAAAGTCAATCCTTGTAATTTAATTCTTGCTTTGATTTAGCTTCGACTATCGATGTTAACGCTTATATTTTCTTTAATGTTGGAAAAGTCCATGATCGGATTATGTGTTTCAATGAGAATCAAACTCGATCTTAATTTTCCTTAGCATACCACAACTAAATTTTTTCTTAGGGATTTGAATTTGCTATAAGTCGATTCTCCTCCCCAACAGTAAATCAAAACAACATTCAAGCCAATGTGCAATATTTGAATTGAAAGTGTAAAGAATTTAAAGATTTAGTCTATTACCTAACATTGTTTGCTGAAAATCAAAAAATATACCTAAAAGTATGAAGCACTTTTCAATTCTCACGAAATGGATAGAATCATCGCTCAGCTATCGGTTAAAAGAGATTTAGCTAAGCTTGCATCATGTTTAGCATTGAGATAAGAAAATAATGAAAGAAAAGTAGAACTTCAATAAATAGTCAAGAAAGGTGTATTTATAACAAAAGTTCTAAGTAAATAAAATGACCAATTACTAATTAAACTAAAATGTTACTAAGAGTTCTAATAAAATAATTAATTCTTAAATAAAATAATAATAAAATAATCAAACTAAAAAATCTAAATATAAAAAATTTATCATGAAAGATAAAAATAAATATTTAAGTCTTGTACTTTTAGTTGAATTCTACATCATCTTATGGATAATTTTATGTCAAATAAATTTTAATTAAATATTCAAGATATTGATTGAACTATCGAAATCTACTATCTTTTAAGTTAATTAATCCAATAAAATTTCTGTCCAAAATAAACTCAGAAAGATAAATCAGTAATATCTATTAAAAAATAAGGAGTAAATAACAATTTATTATATAATATAAAACACTCAGGGGTGTTTGGATAGGGGAATGTGGGATTCTCATGGGAATGTAATCTACATTCTTTCGTTTGGTTAGTCTGGGAATCTCATTTCCGGTAATGTAAGATTACTAATAGTGAATTTTTTGAGTATATTACCGGGAATGTCATTATCTCCTTTTCCTTAAGTATTGTTTGATTACCGGTGTTTTGGACTAAAATGCCCTTAAATTTTTATTTTTTTTCCAAAATATCATTATTTTGTCATTGAATAATAAAAATTCTACAAAGATTAAATTACAAATTTATCCTTAAATTATTTTAGATTTATAAAAAAAATCTATAATTAAAATTTTATATAAAGTTTAGGGGTTAAAATAAAATTTCATCATTTCATTAAATATTTTTTTATATTTTTAATTTTGTAAAAAATTTATATAAATATTATGAATTTAAATTTTTAAAGAAAAAATATAAATATTTTTTTACTTTTAATATTATAAAAATATATAATAAAGATAATTTGATCAAATATATATTCTAATAATATTTTATTCCTTTAATTAAACACGATAATCTTACATTTTTGTTAAACCAACTAAACATAAAATATAACAATCTCAATAATTCTATTCATGATAATCTTACATTTCGTGATCAAAGTGTACGCTCGTCGTCATGGATCCTATTTCTCTGCGTCTCCTTCACCCTCGGAGCTCTCTTGAGCCACAGGTCCCTCTCTTGTTCTTTCTTTGAATCTTCTTTTTTTTATTTTTTTATTTTATTGATTAATGAAATGGTGTCAATGCCCCCTCTTTTTACCTTTTCATTTTTGGGTTTGGGTCTTTAACTGTTATGGTAGATGGTTTTTTTTTAATGGATATTGGATTTTTGGTTTCAGGCTCTGGAATACGACTACATCCAACAATCCGCATCGACGTGAACAGGAGATTGGCTCGGACGCTTGTGACAATAAGAAAGTATGTTTCTGTTATGTTAACATTGACAGTTTAACCATTTGTTTTGTTTTTCTTTTAAACAGAGCTTTATTTGTTTCACAGAAGTCTGGACCAGATAATGATGTAATGGGTCAAGTCTTGAAAACCCACGAAGCAATTGAGTGAGTACAAAATTTATGTTTTTTTTTCTTTCTCTTGGAAAGTCTCCTCTCTTCCCTGATATTTTCTTTGCAATTCTGATATTAGATCTCTGGACAAAACAGTTGCCACGCTTCAGATGAAGTTAGCCGCCTCCTGTTGAAATCAGGAAATGAAGAACTAGGATGCCACCAGTGCCGTCTCGACCTTGGCTCTTGCTTACAACGGCTCGCAGAGGACGAAAGTGTTCATGGTTATCGGGATTAACACTGCTTTTAGTAGTAGGAAGAGGCGTGATTCCATCAGAGAAACGTGGATGCCACAAGGTCTTTTATAGAGTACTCGATTAGTTTGTTCTTTGCATTTAATTTCTGAAATGAAGTCTTATGTTCATGTATGAACAGGGAACAAACTTGTTCAATTGGGGCGTGAGAAGGGGATTGTTATCCGATTTACGATTGGTCATAGGTAAAATTGTTGTTCAGTTCATTGTTCATTACATATATATGACACAACTTCGGTTTGAAATTCAAAATATTTGTTATTGCTATGAATATGGTTGAATTGTATTTGATAGTGTGAAATTTGAACTGACATATGCTTATATCTGCATTCTTTTTTTACTCCAGTGCAACATCCAACAACATTTTGGATAGAGCTATTGATTCAGAGGACGCTGAGCATAAGGACTTGCTTTGGCTGGTTAGACAAGAGCTCCGACGATAATATTGAGAACTCTTATGAGACAGTATGATATTTCTTGCCAATAACTGGTATAAATTTTCTTATACAGGAGCATGTTGAAGGATATCATGAATTATCTGCAAAAACAAAAACTTACTTTTCTACTGCGGTAAAAAATGGGATGTCGAGTTCTACGTCAAGATGGATGACGATGTCCATGTTAATCTTGGTAGGTTTTCCGTCTCTAATATTACAAATATTTAGCACCCAAAAGAATGCTGAAGAAGAATTCTTGGATTGTTTCGTTAGTGAATTTCTTATGCATGTTTTCCCGTAGGTAAGCTAGCTGCAACTCTCGGCCGTCACCATTACAAGCCCGGGTCTATATAGGGTGCATGAAATCCGGACCGGTTCTTTCTATAAAGTAAATATCCTGGTATTTTTTGTCATTGATAATATAATCTCCAATTTTCTTTGCCCCCTCCTGCAAATTTTGCCATACATTTTTTTCTTGAGATCTTTTTTGTTCATTAGATATGTCAAGTACCATGAACCCGAGTACTGGAAATTCGGAGAAGTAGGGAACAAATACTTCCGACACGCAACCGGGCAGATATATGTGATTTCAAAGGATCTCGCAGACTACATTGCCATAAATCAGTGAGATTCTCAATTTTTTATCTGAAAGTTACCTTGAAATGGAAGTCAGGGCTAATAATAATCAGAGTGACTAATTGCAGGCCTATATTGCACAAGTATGCCAACGAAGATGTGTCCCTTGGTTCATGGTTTATCGGCCTAGAGGATGAGCACGTAGACGATAGGAGCATGTTAAAATCAGGTAGTTTGATCGAAACAAGCACACTTGTCGCCAACGACTCATCCGATGTTGAAGAAGTCAGGTAGTTTGATCGAAACAAGCAGACTTGTCGCCAAAATCATTGTTGAAATATTTGTATGTTTGTTCCCATTATGTTGCAGACTGTGAGCGGAAGGCACAAGAAGGTAATACCTGTGTGGCATCATTCGATTGGAGCTGCAGCGGAATCTGCAAATCGGTAGAGAGGATGCAACTCGTTCATCTAAAGCGCGGTGAAGGGGATGCTGTAGTTTGGACTGCATTAATCTAAATCGACACAAAGGTTTTCTTGGGTGGGGGACAAGATTACAACAACATTCATGGTTGATCAATGGCTGATCAGAGGTACGAGATAACAACAATTGCAAATATATTTACTCCAGCGTTTGCTTGGAAAAATGGAAAGCAAACTAGACATTAGTATGTACTTTTATGACAATTTTTGTTTTTCTCATAGAAATGTAATGTGTAAGAGGTGTGAAATGAGTTTCAAAACCTCCAAATGCTAATGTATGATCACATCTTTGTATAACACACTTCAATTCAAACAAAATTATAGAATAAAAAATTAAATAAGTATAATTATAGCCATTTGTGTTATTGTTTAGTAACTCTTAGTTCTTTTTATTTTTTATCCATGCCACGTAAAATGTTCCCTTCTCTGTGAGCTTCATGCTTTACTAATTTTCAGTTCTGTATGAGCTCTACATCTGATCAAGGAGACTGCTACTTAAAGACAGTGGAACTCGTAGGCAAAGACAAAGGTAGAATTTTATGTTCGCATGATAAACTTACAAAATTTTAAGAGCGAAAATAAATTATCAAAAAATATCTAAAAAATATTTAAATTATATAAAAATTTTAAGGACCGACACCCCAAAAGCCTTTAGAGGCTCCAACCACCTGATGTAGAACATGAATTATGAAGCCTACTGATTTTCTTTTCTCAGTACAACCAAATAGAAATGACAAACAAACAAATCTATTTCTTAATATTAACAGTATTTTATTTATAATAATTGTATACAGTTGGAGGGTAAGGAGACAGATAAGCATGTCTTGATTCTGTAGGCAATCTCTGGCAGTGATATATTGAATATTGATCACTGATCATGTTCTTGTAGAAAAGTAACAGTTTTTTTATATTTAACCCTTTGCCATCCTACTGTTAATTCAAAATTACACTTCTCCATGTGGTTGGAGAGGTCGGGCTCTCTTAGAGTTAAATTTTAATATTTAACTATTTTTTATGGGTTGGATGATCTCGATCAAAAAAAAATATATTCGAACAAAATTTAATCTAAAATTAAATCAGTTGAATACTTTTTTTCCTAATGCGAGATAAATGTCTTTTTCTTCGTACCCCACTTTAGATTCATTTTATAATATCATCCTTCTCATCAATATCATCTTTCAAATTAGAAACTTGACATACACTCACTGCTACCCTGGTGAGTCGCCGACAAAAACATGCCTTTGGAGATCAACCCAATGTCCGAGTCTGACATGTATTGTTCACTTCAGTTACCTTGAAAAAGTAATATAATACCATACTTTGTTCATATTTTGACCCAAAAAAAATCGACTAAAAGAAGCTGGAAATCTTCTGCAGTTGTGCTCCTATATCTCCTTGATTTCTTTCTTTTTAGGTTTGTTGTTACAGTCTTCAAATTTTTTACAAGAAGCTAAGGAGCTGACAGAACATGGGAAGTACATATAATCGCCGTCAGAATCTGCAGTTTAGTCACAGCAGCAAGGGAAGTATTTTTTTGCCCATGTTATGTTCAAGAACATCCATTAATAAAGATGTGGTGGTGAGGCTTCCCAGATGGGAACACAAGTCATCCGATGACCCTCTGTCTCCAAAGATCAGTTGCATGGGACAAGTGAAGAGGAACAACAGGATTGTCGGATTCCCTGCACTCGATCTCACCGCCAAGATCAACAGCTGCAATACTAGTAAGGGTAATAACATCAAGTACTTGAAGCTTAAGAAGCTGTTTTCCGGCAACAATAGCAGGAGAAAACCAGGGTTAGAAAATGGTGGAAAAGAGAATTGCGGGTCGAGTTCGATCAGCGTCGAGAACATGGATCCCCCTTTGCCTGTCATCAAGAGAGTTCCGAAAAAAGGTGATAAAGGAGATGGGGACACTCTTTGGCAGAGGAGATCTCGTGGAGTTTCTCTGGAAAGCTTACAACTTCAACAGATTCAAGTTAACAGACATCAAGAACCGACGACAGTTTGAGAAAAAGAAAACATTGTACAAGGTTAGGTAATGGATATGATTTGTTCTTTAAGTTCCAATTTTTGTAGATTGTGGTTTTCACTGATGTATTTCCACAAGAGGCATGGAATTATGGTGATGCCAGTCAAGAACTCAAAGATGCATATGAATGAATATTCATCAAAGTCCAAAGATTCAGACATTGATCTCTAAAATTATTGATACAACCCATTATTATGTTTTGTTGCTGCCAATGTGAAAATCAATAGTATGCATTTAAGAGTCTGGATATTTTTCTCATCTGTTTATTTGATAGGATTAGGATGCCTAACACCAACCAATTGGATTATTTGCTTTAAAACCTAAATGATTTTACTAAAAACTACAAGATTTGATTTTTCACCAAAAAGAAACACTGCTTTCTTTCACAACCATTGTCAAATTAACAGTCAGACCAACATTAAAAAAAAGGGACAAGGCATCAACCATTTAAATAATTCAAAGATTTTTTTTTTGTTCCAAATGTCAAACCAAACGAGTTGGGTACAAGAAAGTCTCATGGTTACTAATTCTACTAAATGTTTTCAATTAACGCTACTCCTAATGCTTTTCTAATGACTTTTAAACATGATCTTTTAACGGTAATTGTTTTCCCATCTTCCAAATCAGACACTTTGATATTCAATGTGTCCACAGTCGATTGTCGGTAGCTCAGAAAAAATATGCAATGTCTCGATATCTTATTATTTACTATTAACCGCGACCTTTTAGATGATGTTTATCATTGGACGTGACTTTTTTCTTCTGTTAAGACTTGACTGCATGGGTGACATTATAACTTCCTACTTCGTAAGATCATCCTTAATGTATATCCAAATTCCGATATTTACATTTGCAATTCTCCTATCCCAAATTCAGACATCTTTTGTCAAAAAACCAAAACAATCTCACATTAATTACAAGCAAAAGAAACTCATTATCTCACGGTTAAAAAAAATACATATACAGGTAAGCTTGAAGCACATGTCTTGAGATGATGTTAGGACGAAGCTATTTTGACTTCTGATTGCTACCCTCTATTTTTATACAAGCACAAGAAGTTACAATTGCCAGGTAACCTAGATAAACTCGAAAGGCATGTAGCTTTAACTCTGTTCTTTATACGGTGTCCAGATTAGCTTGCTAACATCAACCTCAAGACCACCACGCCCTGCAGCTTTTAGATGACGATCCAACACCTTGGGATCGGCACATATAACATGCTGCCCCTTCCTGTATTGTATCAGTTCTAGACTTTGAAGAGTAGTCAATATATCCTCGGCCTTTATGGCTGTCATGTCACTAAGTTCCTGGAAAGAATAGGTTCATGCAGGAAATAGACAACGATTCAATGACCAACATTGAACCAAAATTTACGAAGAATTGATAGTAGATATAGTTCCTCAGCAACAACAAGCTAATTTTTTTTTGATAGGAATAGGATGCCTCATTAAAAACCTCCCTCATAATAATCCTCTGCCCTAAGGCTAGAACCAACTAGCGGAAGGAGGAAAAGAGTGCATCAATTTATTAATAATAAGCCAGTTACATAAGACTTAAAAAGTCTTGCAAACTACATAAAACTTAAAAACAGTCTTGCAAACTACATAAAACTTAAAACACTTACATCTAAAACATACAAACCAGCCAAAACAACGTTATTAGTCACCCAATTCCTTCCTTTGCAGCATCAAACCAATCAATTCATGCATGTTTTTAACATCATATTCTTACTTTTTTCTAATTTCATATGGTAAGGTGATCTAAAATCACTAGTGTTATCATATTATTAAAGGATGGTCGTTTATATTTTTTAGGTGGGGCACACATTCTATGATCACCATTTTCAAGTGAAAGCACCCATGCACACTATGCAAGCTACTCAAGCTTGTCTGAAAGCGTACCCAGATTTAATTTAATATCCGCAGGACAAATTGAACTGGTTTGAGTAGTCTTTGCAAGTTCTAATTTTCAAATCCAATGTCTCAAAGTTTTTCCTTTTATATAGTATCGAATAGGCGATTACGTCTTCCTAATCAAATCTGGAACTTAATTTTCTGATAGTTGGGTTGGGTCCAGTTGAGTTGAACTCAAGAATATTTACCACGTAGGCTTTACTCTACTCAACCACACTCATCAGCAGCTCTCATCCATGCTTACCAAAATTTTGAAATTCACTAGCAGGTTTACTAGGCATACCCTTGTAGGATATATTAAAATATTTTTTAAAAAAACTAAAAGAAAAAGAGACATGACAATATTTTAACTTCATTACGGGACTAAAATTTTCACTGTGGATAAAGTAGAGAGAACTGCATAAATCACAGCCCACTAGACTTTAAATACGGCTTCAGTAGTGATACCTTGATGGAAATACTTCCTTTATGCTTTTTCAAGATGTCTAAAAGAACCCTTGTCCAGTACCCTCTGTAGCTCAACAGACCTAGGTCAGAAAGTGGTTTTTCAGGTGTGCCAACTTTACCTTCTTTCTTTGAGAGTTCATATGCTGGTCCATATCGAAGACAAATAAGCAATAAAACTCTAGTTAATAACCTATAGGATCAAATGTAAAAGGACAACTTACGTAAGCATTTATGTCCAATATCCATAAAGCTGAAGTATCTAGCTATTTACTTTACGAAGTCGTATCACGAGGGGGGAAAATCATAAAACAAAATAACAAGCACAGAGCTTACAAAATGCAATCAAAAACTTTCCATAGCCTTTCCTTTGATATGGAGGAAGGGTGAGGATACATGCCAAATTATAGGATTCCTCTGAATGCTTTTCCTGCATGATTAGATGCAAAATTCTTAATACTTTGAACAATGAAATATATATATATATATATAATCAAAAAAACAGAAAGATTCACATCTTAAGCAAGCCAGATATTAGAACTGCAGAAAATTTTTAACCAACACACTATGGGTAATGGGTTGAATAAGCAGCTGAAAGTTTCCAAAATACACGAATAGACAATAAGTTCTATAATTCAAATCTCCTAAATGATGCTAGAAAGTCAAGAAATGCTGTGTGCCTCCATGCTATTAATTTAGTATATCGCAAAAACAAAATACTAGAACAGCCAAAAACATATAAAGATTTGTTACAACTCCACACCGCATCAAATCAAAAGCAACAAAAACATATAAGTTACCTTGGAAAAGTATCCAACCATATGGCAACCTCGATCATCACATTCACACAAAACATAGAATAAAAACAGGTCAACATCGTAATAAAGGGTCTTGTGGTCAAGGAACAACTTCGCCAAATAACAAAGATTCTGCCCATAAACTTTGTTCTTTTTTCCATCAACCTGTCTCAAAATATTTGAACAAAGGAATACAAATGTCAGCAATGGTTAAAGAACTGCCGCATTCTATAACAAGACATTTTTAGCAGGAAAACACAGCAAAGGTATAGGAAAAAAGAATAATGGTGAAAAATATTTCTATGCTAATAGTGAAAGAAGAAAAAAAACATACATCACTTTTTATTTAAAGTATCTTTCAAGAAGATCTTATGATTATTTGATTTTATGTACAAGGAAAGATATGTGAGAATTGGACTTACAAAAAGTAAAAGCAATAATGTGGGTTCGAAGAAAACCAGAATGAGGAAAGGCTTTTCTTTTTCATTTTTGAGATTTGGAACAGAAAGTAGCAGCAGTAAAAAGCTTTTCAAGAATATACCTCAAACATTGACAGTGTACCACTTCGATATATTTCGTCCCCAGGGAGATGCTTCAAATCACACTTCCTCTACAGAGTAGCATTAAAACAGAGTTTAATATTGATCATGCCCCATTTGCAACTTGCGACAATTAGACGAAGGGGGAAAATCAAAGACAATACATACACACACATATAAACACATACATATATATCACTAAGAAGTTCCAAAAGCCATTTTTTTCAATGCAACAATATCCTACATCTGTACCACATTCCATCCTATAACTGACATAATAAATGAAGTAAATGAAACATAATATAAATGAAGGCATAAGATAGGCAATTACACTACAGGGGAATGCAATTTAAGATATTAATTGAAGACATGGAGAATAAAGATTATTCTTGCCATATATTGATCTTAAAACACAAGCTCCATTCTTAACCATTGGAGAAACAATTAAAAATAACCCCCCGGCACCATTAACTAATATTTTATTTTGTGATTTCCAGGCGCTAAAAGAAAAAATCTATTGATAATCAATCATACATAAGAATCAGATACTTGAAGTTTAGCAAGCAAACTACACATCCCATAGTTGCTTTTATCTTAATCAATTAGGACAAAAAGGAAAGAAAAAGAGGAAAACCCCGACTTACAGTTCTACACCTACATGAATTGTAAAGTACTAGAGGATGGATAGAAGGATAACTCTTGTCTTATACACAAGTTAAGCAAAGCAGCAACTAGATTAGAAGTATCACTTGCCAAGACAAGATCATTGACTTCATTCCACAACATACATTGAGAGGAGAAATGTCAGGCATAACTTATCAAATCAAATTTCACTCAATTACTTTCACACAAAACATACAGAACAAAAATATGTGGTAAACAAAACTTATATTCATGATAAAAAAAAAAGTAAAATCACATTACAATATTCAAGGTTGCTATAAAGAAACTATAACATAGTCAACAATTAAGATTCTATAAACTAATGCAACCCTACATATTGTAAGGGGAAAATTTCAATAACTACATTGAGGCAAAGCTCACCATATGCCTTTGAAGTTGCTCTTTGCGTTTCATGAAGTTGAGGCAAAACTCACAAAAGTACAACTTCAATGAATCATTATATTCTGGTGGAAAGGGGGAAAAGTACCATGTCTCAATTTCGTATCTTCCAAGTTCTATAGTCGAAATATTTTTCACCTTTGTGAATTCCTCATGCTCACGCAAGCTAGCAGCATCTAGCTCCTCATGACCCTGCAGAAAAGAAAGTAACACAGTTACATATAACAGAATTTCACAAAAGCAACAAATAGAAAATTCAAATTAGCCTCTGATCTTTACACATCACCGAGCAAAAGGTGTGCATTTACTTACTACGTCGACGAGTGTCTCATCAATCTTACGTTTCTGGTGGCGTGTCATTTTTAAGCTTGTAACCTGAGAACCCCATGAGCAAAATATTTGAATAAATACACCCTGAGAACACAAATATAGAAGAAACTGAAATGTAACGTTCAGCATTGTAAAATAAAGTTTACCTTGTCCTCAACCTTAACATCAACAACTGTTTCCACGGAATCAAGATCAAGTTGTTGAAGCTTCACCCATTCATCTAGCCTCCTATTAACTATAATTTCAATAACATTATCATAACAAAAAAACATATCAATTTCCAAACTTTCTAACATAATAATTCTAAAATTTTCAGTTCAATTATAAAAACCTAAAAGAATTAATTTTAATTAAAAAAAAACCCTAGGGAGAGCATAAATCTTACACTCGGTGTAATGAACGTAATATTCGTAATCATTCGGCTCAGAAAAATGCATCTTGCGGCGTTCGATAACTTTGACAGGATGAAACTTGCCGTCCCTCCAGCGGCACATCACGCGAGTACCAACCTCTAGAGGGAGTATACTCGACCTCCTCTTTTTCGTTGCCTCAGGCTCCGGTGTCATTTTCTCCGGCGCTCCGTTAGAGGAGGCCAAAGGCTTCTGGTCGTCGCCGACCGGCTCTACAGTGGCGTGGGATTGTGTTGAACCATTCTCCGAAATCGTCGGCGTGTCTATGGAACCCATGGTGTCGGTTTGCAAGAGTTTCAGCCTTCGAGTGGGCTCGGCAATACAAAAAGGGTTGATGAATATTTTCGAGACTTCAGCCCACGGAGTTCCTTCTTTAAAGTAACCGCAAATTTTCTCACCTCTTAAGTGGCCCAAATATCTATTGTAGTTAAGTATTATTTGAGTTGGGGAGGTCGCTTGGAGAAAAATGATGTTCTTTAGCATTATTTTTTATTAAAACATACTTTTAAATAGGTTTAAAAATTAAAATTTAATTAATTACCATAAATAAAATAAATTGGATTAAAAGGATTCTCTACATGAATTTGAGTTAATCCAATAAGATTAGAATCACAAACAACCAATGAAAGAAATGGTAATAAATTGAGATTAGCATATGAATTTAATAGATATATAACTACTCATATAAATTATTGTAAAATTGGTAAGTTCATTAATGCAATTAAATAATTAGGTTGGCAAGCCAATTCATTTATATTTGTTACCATTTATTAAATAAATTGCCACAGTGAATTAAAACTATCACATATATTAAAATATATTTGATAACATTTTCAAGTATAATATTATTATGGTGTTTTCAATTTTTTTAAATATAGTTATGAGTTTAATTAATTATTTTTTAATTAAATGGTCCACATTTAGTGTGTAATTTGCACTACATAAAGCCGGCAGTGTGCACCAGTAATTGACGACGTTTCAGAAAGAAAGGGGGGGAAAGGTAGAAATTTTATTCAAAGCCACCGGCTTTAGAATTTGTAAAGCAAGGAAAAGGGTGAAAACGACGAGTACAAGATTTTCTGGGTTATTGGTGTCAGCAATGGTGTTTTTAACTCGATTCCTTTCTGTAACAGGTAAAAGAAAACTTGTATCAACAATCTTCAATCCATTTTTGCCTCTACTTTGTTTTTAATGTTAATGACTGAGCTACTGTATATGTTGCAGAGGGCAGCGATATTGGCATTTGCTATGGTTTGAACGGCGACAATCTTCCATCTGCGGCGGATGTAATTAATCTTTACAAATCATGTCAAGTGCAGAACATCAGGTTGTATCAGCCTTACCCTGAAGTGCTCGAAGCATTAAGGGGGTCGGGGTTTTTCGTCGCCATGGGATCGAGAAATGAGGACATACCGAACTTCGCTGCTGATCAAAGTGCAGCCAATGACTGGGTTAACACGAACATTGTCCCTTACAAGGATGATGTTGATTTCAAATGGATCACCATCGGCAACGAAGTCATTCCGGGACCACTGAGCTCTTCTGTTCCTGGTGCCATGAACAACATCATAAATGTTATTGCCTCGGTCGGGCTAGAAATTATGGTCACGACCGTGATATCGGGGACTGCATTAGGTGCCCCGTATCCCCCTTCTACAGGCGCTTTCACAAAACAATTCGTTGCCGATTATGACCAGCGTCGCGACTAGGGGTGTAAACGATTCGTGAGCAGCTCGAAAATGCTCGAAATGAAAAAAAAAAATCTTAAACTTAACAAGATTGAATCCTCAAACTCGAACCTGAACCTTAAATACATGAAAGACTTATTGTATTTAAAAAAAATCAACACATAAATGTTAATATTATTAATAATTTATTTTTTAAAAAATAAAATCTTAATATATTATATATTTTCGAGCTGCTCACGAGCTTTTCGAGTCGAGTATCAAGTAGCTCGTTTCGGCTCGTTAAGAATTCGAGTCGAGTTCGAGTTCGAGTCCATTCAATCCGAGTATTTATTGAGCCTTGACCGAGTTGATCTCGAGTAGCTCGCGATCTGTCTCGTCTCATTTACATCCCTAGTACCATTCTGGCTCAACATGATGCACCCGTCATGATCAACGTGTACCCTTACTTCGCCTACGCTTCAGACCCCACTCATATTTCAGCCGAATTTGCTTTGTTCACGTCAACCACACCGGTGGTGATCGATGCAGGCTTAGACTACTACAACCTCTTCGACGCGATGGTCAATGCTCACAATTCTGCTCTTGAAAATATCAACTTCGGCAGTGTAAGTATCGCCATAGCCGAAACTGGATGGCCTACAGTTGGCAATGATCATTACACGAGTATCGCAAATGACCAAACTAATAACAGGAACTTGTTGAATCATGTGATGCAAAGCGGGACTTCGAAAAGGCCTGGATATATAATGCCGGTATTTTTCTTAGAGATGTTCAACGAAGACTTGAAGCAAAGTCAAGTTGAGCAGAATTTCGGATTCTACTACCCCATTATGAATCCTGTTTATCCATTTTGGTGATTCTGAAACGATGCTGTCGGCCCCTCAACTTTTTGAAAAAACATAAAAGATAGAAAAAATTAATAAAAATATTCATTTCTCAATCCTACCGATTCAAACAATTTTAACAATACTTGTTTTGGTCGTATCAAAGGAAAATTAAAAGATTTAAGACGAAATTCACAGTGAGGCAAAACGACTTAACATAACGAAATTATTTTGTTTTTTAGGTGTTAAAATGTATGAATTACTAGTGTTAAGATGCAAGTGGAATGTGGATTGAAGTAAAAGCTTAACAGAAACAACTCATGGAACTGACAAAATCTAAAGTTTTATTAAATACACCATTCATCTATAAACATGGGACGGGGTGTCTTAAATGATGTTTTAGGATTTTTGTCTTAACAGGGTTTTATGCAATTAATCCATAGATATCAAATTATTAATTTTTTTGTTATCGGTTTTGCCTAATGGGACTGCAATATTACTTGTGCTTTAACTGTATGCACAGTGATGGAATTTGGCAGACACCACCAAGTTTTTAAAAGTTCAAAGTTGAACGAGGGGCTTGAGTTCCAATTTCAACTGGAATCAAAATTTCAATATTTTTTTTGAACTAATTTAATTCAAGCAAAAATTAAACCGAGCAAGCTTGAGTACATTTTCTTTATCTATATTTATTTTACGATTCGTCTTCAAAATTTATGATTATTTCCATTCACATACCATGATTATTTTTACGATTCGAACATGCATTCCATCCCTTAATATACCATGTACAAGTTTATTAAAACTGAAGTACCATAAGTCCTGCTGCCACGGTTGATGCTTACTATGCCCTCATTGGAAAAGATCAATGCAGCTAATGTTTTACTTGCCATATACTAGGAACCATGCAGTAAATTGCACTAAATGAAAACGAAAAAGCATGAAAAATGAATATGTAAGATGAACCAAACTAAAAATGGAACCTTTGATTTGATTTTTTCGTCTTCTTAACGTATAATAGAAAAAAATCGAAGCCTCTTGGAAGAAAAGGACGATCCTCTAACCAACAAACCTTCGAAAGAATAAACAAAACTCTACCCCTTCCCTGCCAAACTTATCAACTTTCTTTCCAACAGAAGACATCAAAAGAGAGATAACGTGAGACAGAACGGGGACCTAATCATCTGCAATTAAAAAAATTGGAATGTCTTTGGGTTTTACTGTGCAAGGACATAAAAGTAATCAAGATTCTGATCTGGAGTCAGGTGGGATTGATTCAGAAGAAGCTCCATTCAACTTGGTCGCGAGAGATTCAGCCAGCTTTGACAGAATGCCATTGCAGAGTTCCATTGACGACCTTAGTTTCATATACTGCAAAAACTAAATTAATAGCCACGATAAGCAAATGACATAAGAAATATTTCTTAACTACTTATATCTTTTGTAACATGCCCTTCTTTTAAACAATGAGTAAGTAGCTCCATATAAACAATCCAATGGCTATAAAGAAGAAAAAACATATTCCACTATGTTTACCATCCAATAGATAAATGACCAGCTCCAAATAAACCATTCAATGGCTATAAAGAAAAAAACATATTCCATTATGTTTTACCATCCAATAGATAGATTATGGCCAGCTCTATTAATTTTTGGTATATATGCTTCAAGGATTATTAGGAACAATAATACTAGGAAACAAATCAAAGTAACTTTCATGAAAAATTTATTGAATAAAATCTGTTATATAAGGGAAGGACCAGCAAAAAAGAAGAAAGATGTATCTTACCTCCCGGTAAAAATCATTGATCTCCTCCTCTGTAAGGCCTTCATCATCGGTGGAGTTTTCTTCCCAGCCAAGAGACCGAAGGAATGCAATCTCTTCTTCATCTGAATGAACCATAGCAGTGGAGCTAAAATCCTTTTTGTCATCATTAGAAAATCTTTGAGGCTCTTGACAGACATCATCATTGCTAGTTGCTGCAGAACCTTTCTTATTAGCATGAGCTGTCACAGAAGCACCGACTATTTCCTTTGTAACATCAGATTCCACTGTGGTAGAACATGAAATATGAGTGTCTGAATCTGAGAGACCAGCAGAAGAGTTTGATGGGGTCTTTTTCTTCAGGAGATTAAAAAAATCATTTCGGCTCTGAGTTTGAGCCAAAGAAGGCCTCTTTTCCGAATTGAACCCAGCTATTGGATCCAAGGAAGCTACCTTGGGCTCCCCGACAGAAAGCTTTGAGTTACTTGAGTTTCTTGCGGCAGCCGATGAAATAGGAGAAATGACACTTTGGCTAGTAATAACTCTGCTGTTTGCAGTTGTTGTTGGAATGGAAGTCTCTTTTTTAGTAGGTGATGAGCCCCCATTCTCCCATCCTGGTTTGAGAACCAAAAGCTTACCGGATGTCTTCTGCATATCAGACTTGAAATGTGTACTATGAGGAGATTGATTACCATTATGAATAAAAGAAGGCTGCTGCTGCCCACTCTTCACAGCCATATTCACATCACTTGTTCTTGATGCTGGTTTGGCTTTTGATTTATCCACTGAATTGAGAACCTGATCAGAAATTAGGTAATTATTACCTGATACTTTTGGATGTCTATTACCTGGAATAGATAACTATTAATGAGTGGTTCTTTTATACATGCAGTAGATGGGTAATGCAAGGAAAAGTTAGAGCTACTTCATGAGCAGACAGCAAACTAGCTAACTTTGGCTAATCTTAGCATTTAAAATTTCAATGAAAATTTACAAAAGCAGCACAACTCTATATCCAGCATAACGAAACCAGCGTTGGAAAAGACACGAGTTGCTTAGGTGATGGATGAACAGGTCTAGAATAACCTTTATTCTATTTAAATTGTAATCCATCAAGAAGATGGTGATAGGCTCCTTGAAAAGTAATACTATTCATCATCATTGACTGTATTTAATTGATAGTATTCATTAAACAAATTGCATCGGAGCCTTATCCAAAGAGCAAACAGAATATCTAGCTTGGCATTCTGATGTAGGAGCTAGTATCTATTTTATAATATTTATTATTTCAGTTTTATTTTATTTTTTTTATAGAAGTTGGAGGTCTCATTAAAAACTCACTTCGTATTCGTCCACATACTAAGAAGTATGTTAACGAACATAGGAAGGAAGAAAAGAGTACCTCATATTTCATTGAATAAAACGCCTCATTACATATGAAAACACGAAATACCCTCAAACGAGGATAAACACCATTACAAAAAACATAATCACCTAAAGCTCTCACCTTCTCGACCACAAAAATCAAAAGGCAATCACCCTATACCTAAGATAAACCTCCATCAATAGGAAAACAACCCAACATTTAATGACATAACATACATAAAAACAACACCTAAAACCATTAAACCAAAAACATCCGCCTTTGAAGGGAACTCCACAAAAATACCAACATGTATCAAAATCACCAAAAAAATCAGCTCGATAATTATCTTTAATGAACCAAAACCACACTTCCTTCCCTTCAATCAATGTTTCCTTGCCAATAAATTCAGAACTCTTTTCTTTGTCTTGCATTTCTTCGCCACACGATTAGTTCTTAATTTCGCAGGGATAGGGGGCACCACTGGGATATCTTCCTTTAATTGAAATGTGTCAGTAGATGAACCATGAGAAGTAATGAGACCCATCATAAGAGCATCTTCCGAGGCCCTGAGGCTAACACCATCAGAATGATCAACTGATTTATTAGCTAGATGCTCCACGATATTTAATTTTGAATGATCCACAGCCTCCATTGTGTGCAACACCAATTTGTTACTCGGTTTCTCATCGCTTATGACACTCTTTATGAGTGAAACCTTTTATAAGTGGGGACCTTCAATTGCAACATCTTCGACGGGGCTATTTAAACCTGGGGATGACACTGACGATCCTGACAGAGAATTCTCCAACGTTGCCCCGAGAAAACAATTCAGATCTGGAGAATCATCGACTTCCTCAGGGATCCAAGAGTTTGGTTTGAAAGAAGGCTCAACTTCATGCACCATGATTTCAAAAGAATTAGAACCGACCTTCAAACTCAAGGACTCATCAATCCTTACTTTAGTCTCTGTGAGGATTTGAAGTTTTGCACGATCAAAAGATGAAGGAAATTGAGAGCTTTCATCAATTGATACTAATTTGCCCCACCTAGCCACAATGTTCTTGAAAGTACCCCAATTCCACTCGTGAAAAGGAATCCCTTCGCAAACTACCCATACTCGACGGCATTCTACCACTAGATTCTCCGACCAAACTTCAACTCTAGAAAGCCACCCTGCAAGAGTCTCTGATTGTTCATTCTTAACCCTTCTCAACGTATCAGAATCCTCGAATATCATGAGAACTACATTCCCAGCAGCTCTCATTAACGAGAAACCGTTGAGTCCTTTGTCTTGCATTTGGCTAGCAAGATCACCGATTTTGGTATAATTCTTGCACCACCCTATTAGGCAGTTATCCAAAACTTGAAGTTTAGCTTCGTCAACAACACCATTTACTGTATAGAGATTATTTCTTGTAACATTTTCTCTCTCGGGCTTTAGGTGGACAACTGGCGAAGACTTTCTCCAAAAAGAATGTCTTGTGTTGTATTTAGAAAAAGAGACTCCAATTTTACTACCATCAATGCGAGCGCCATTCATCTTTGAGATCGCTCTCCGTGCTTCTCCAATTGTAGCAAAGAGAATGAAACCGAAACGTACCCCCTTTGAATTTCTTTTAGTTGGAATGAAGGCGTCAATAACCTGACCGTATGGGCAAAATAACGATCCAAACCGTTTCCAATGGATATAATATATATTAATTATTAAACATGTGATACACAGCTAAGGCTACGGCTATTAAGTACTTTTAGGGTTAAAATCTAGGGTTAATTATAACTTTGCTTGCTAGAAAGCAAGCCTATATAAATAAGTTGTAGGTTTTACATCCAAGATAATAATTATTATATTTTTCTTTGATTTAATAGAGAGATAGAGGTTTTAACAACCCTAGGTTCTCTAAAGTTCCATCCTCTTTCTTACTCATCTATTCAGCCTTATTTATTTTACTTGTTGCTGGTTTCTCCCCTTAACTACATCACCTGCAGATCTTCTATGGCTGAGGAATGACATAAAATGAAGAACATAAATTCGGGTTTCCATACTGCTTAATCTTTCTATTGATGCACCTAACTGAAAGACAAAGACAAGCATTCAATCTCGAAGAGAAATAAAAACTAGGAAGCAAGAACAAAATCTAAGTCAGGAAAAACAAAAAATGGTCATCATAATGCATCTCAAACCAAAAACAGTATATTGTTTTCACCAAGCCATTGTAAATGTGAATTAGTATGACCAACAAAAAGAACGTGCATCTTTTTTATCAAAATTTTTGTGATATCGCCTGATAGACAACTTGTTCAAAGAAGGATATGGTCCAGCACATATGACATATGTAACAGAATTAAGTTTTCACATAATATATAAAACCTAAATGCAGATAGACAGGAGTTAGACATAAAGAAATATTCATTATACAATGTCTGATCGATATAAATGATGTACAAAAAGGCAGAAAGAAGAGGGAAGAAAACCAAAATTGTTTAATACACGTAAAACTACATATTAAACAGCGCTAGAGAACCATATTTTTCTGAAAGAGAAGGCAAATAGCTTACCGAACCCTTAGGCATTGAAGGTGTCACTGGTATTAGTTGCCTTGATTGCTTAATGGCCAGATCCTCAAGCCTTTGAGTATTGACAGATAACTGTATCAAATACTACTGTCTAGTTAATCACAGATATAAGTTATAATTTATACATGCAATAAGAACTGTATGAGCCTGTTACCTGGGAAGCAGCACGTGCTCGTGAAGGGGCTTGAGCTAGTGCTACTGCCATATTAGGAGCAGATGTGACACTTGGAGCCCCAGAAACTGGGGTGGAAACAGCTAGGGGGACAGGCAAGGAACCTGTGCTACAACTTCCAACCACAGTAGGTGATTCTGCCAAAGTTGAGGTCCATCCTTCCGCATCAATCAAAGCTGAATTGCCAACGGATAAACACTGAGAAACTGAGCTTAAACCAGGAGATGAAACTCTAGCAATCTCAGGCACCGATTGCATCTCTTCTGTTCCAAGAGAGGGAAAATCTTTCCGAAATGCAGCCTTCTGGATGCTACTCCCAATAGCACCCCCAGAAACCAGACCATTGCCATTGTTATTGTTACTATTACCACTGTCTCTTGAGTCCACTGCAGTCCTTTGAGGGAAAGTCTCAGCCTGTTTCCTAGAGACCATAGAATGAGACTGCCTAAATGTATCTGTCTCCACCTTAGAGGTCGAGATACCTCCTAATTTCTCAACACTACTCGTTAAAATACTTTCTAAAGGGTCAGAAGAATCACTGTCCCAACGAACACCAAAGCTTAACCTCTCCTTATCCCATTCTCGATCCTTATCACGATGACTCCTACTAAAACTACTATAAGCATGCCTTGAAGAACCATTATTAGAACTCCTCCGTGAATTCAACGAAGATGCCCGATTCAAAAATGCAAAACTAGGGGAATCAAAATCACTAATATTCCTAGAGATTCTACTTCTCCCACGATGCACCGATGAAGAAACATCTAATATAACATCAAGAATGGAGTCATTATATATTCCCAAAGACAAATACAAAAGTTCCTATTATGACAACTACTTGGTATTACTGCAATCAAAAAAGACATAAGACATAAAAATGGAAAGAAACAGAGCATATAGGAGATACAGTTTAAACAGTAAATTGTAATCAAGTACAAATATAAGGAGAAACGCAATGGGTATTTACAAGGATACCTGAGAGAGAAGAGGAGGAAGCGGAGTGGTGGGCTGAATTGCCACCCCCGCTAACATTGCCAGTACTTCTCAACCATTCAGGAACTAATTCTGGTTCACTTCTTTCCATAATGGACACTGCACATGATAATCGGGGGGGGGGGAACCTTCTTCAAACCCTAACCCAACAAATTAATTTATATTCATAGACAAATCACAAACTCTTAACCCTGTCGCTAGTCATTCAACTCAACTAAACCAAGGTTTTCAGTAACTTCAAGGATTTAATGGGATGTTCAACAAATGGAAGAGAAGGAATTGTTTGATCAAAAGGAACAGAATTTTAAGCGTGAAACCATTAAAATAAGGATTTTATATTTTGGTTAGCTCTATCCCTTTATCACCATCTTTGGTTAAAAGATTGGTTTGAATATTGCTGATTTTCTGGCTTCAAATGACCCTCATAATTTCCAATAAATGAAAATAAAGGATCCAAGATAATAGCAAACTCTCATAAAGCAGTTCAATCAGGAAAATAACTCTAAAATAACAATAAATTTGGAGTAAGATTGAGAATCCTGGATTAAATTTTCAATTATAAGTTCCCAAACGCTAGAGTTTGAACCGAAAGGGGCAAAGAATAAAAATTATTTTTCTAGACAAAATAACGAGGGTAAATGAAAGAAACGGGAGAGTCCTAACCCTAGCCTCCGCTACGATTTTGGCATTTGTCTAATTAACGTAACCGTTTTTTAAATAACCGTCATCCCAATCCAAATAACGCGATTAATTTTCCAGGAAAAATGAAAAGGGGTAATAACGATGTAGGATAATGAGAAAGAAAACGAGAGAGTTCCAGTGGGAGTGAAAGTGAAGCGGAAAAGCAAAAAAATTGCCAATTTTTTTTTTCTTTTCTTTTTTGGAATCCTATAAGAAATTAGGGTTTTGTTTCTTTAGTTTGTTTCAATGACGGTGGTGCAAATTTCTTGTGTGTTTCTTTTATTGATATATTAAAATAATTCTTTAAAAACTATTTTTTCAAAATTATTAAATATCATATTAATATTTTAAATATAAATTACTGTTCTCTAATTTGAACCAAATTAATATTATTAGTTATAATAGTTTAATAATAATTTTAATTTGTTACGTTAAAATTAATTTGTACACCAATGATCTTCGGATAAATTTTTTAAATGTATTATATTCTATTTTAAATTAAAATTATCATCCAATATTAATAATTTCATTTATTTTAATAATAACTTATTTTTCTTCCTCTACACTATATCATAATTTGAATTGATTTTGTTATAATTCTAAAAACTTTAAAACTGATGCGAATACATCTTATAAACGACCTCAATAATAAAAAAAAATATTATTTTTATTAAAATTTTTCAATTTAAATAATTGTGCTTTTAGGGTATGTGTATATATTTTAGTTATTATGAAAGATTTTGAATACATATTCACTTTTTTTTTCCACTAAAGTCACTAAATTCAAATCTTAAATTTATTACCTTAATTAATAGGGTCAAATATATCCCAGCTTTTATGTTACTTTGAACTATACAAAATACGTTAATCTTGTCAAAAGAAGCCGGCCGGAAGATATGGGCGTCTATGTCTTAAAGTGTCTTAATTATTTGATTTTTTATTTCTATGAGAATTAAAGTAATAAAATTCTGTCCATTTCTCTGCACTGTAGCTGATGGGGCACAGTTTTGTGAAACTTTTTTTGTATTTACCAAAGTTGTAATAATAAGACATAATCTGATTTATCCATGGTCAAATTACATTAGAGGAAATATTGTACTCCCTACACTGTATGTTGTTCGAAATACATGAAGGAAATATATTAAAAGTTTAATGCTTGAAACAAAATATGATAACAAACAACAATGGTCCCTTCCTGATCAGTTACAGCAGGAGAAAAAACTTAGGCTTTAAATGTCTCAGCTGAAAGCAGCTTCTTCTTGGATTCTGCGCAGCATTTGATTAACGGCAGCTGCAATTTCATCCAGTGTTCAGATGGCACCCTTCCTCAACCTGCCCAGAAAATGAAATTATAATTTGAGATGGTGATGAAATTGGAGTAAATTATTGGCTGGTATTGTTCTTATTACCTTGACGCTAATTGAATACAAAACCATTTCCTCGACGGTCGAGCCATTGAAGTGGAGAATGGTGAGGCTCAGGCTTTGCAACCCGGCAACCAGTTTCAAGAGTTGTCTGGGTCGTTTCTTGGAGAGTATCTTGAGATTGGCATGTGTCTCAACCATGGTCACTTCGATATCCGCCACGCTTTCGGCAGATCCCATGGGCCAATCAGCCGCCATGGACGACGGTGAATCGTTGCACTGAGACGTCTCACGAGTTGAGAATTGTGGAAAGGTGAAAAACTCGGCAAAGGGAGAAAGGTTGCCATTGGGTTCTGGCTGTTGAGTGGTCCACTTATGAGCCTCCATGGTCTGCAAGAGCTGCTCTAATTCCTTCACGAAATTAATCGCTCCGCCAATTATCGAAGCTTGATCACCCTGAAAATGGTTCATGCATATATTAGTACTATAATTTTGTTGTCCGATAGAGATAGATGCATAGCTGACCTAGTCTATGAATCTAAATGATCTCCATGATTCATGAAAGTCAGGAGTTTATTAACTTTTCTCAGCCAATGCCTTTCACGGTTCATAAGCAAAAATGGTTATAATATGTTAATAATCCAAGTGGTAGGTTAGGGTTATCTAAACTTGTTTTAAAGGTTAATTATTACTTCATTAATCGAAATTATCAAAGAAAAAGTGGGGGGGAAAAGTAAGAGAGAGAGAGAGATAAAAACTGACCGTTTGAACATGAGAAGGTGGCATCAAAGCTCTGATCGCAGCCAGGTACTCATTAATTTGTTTCCGGCGATTGCGTTCAACGGCAATATGAGTCATTCTCTGGGTCTCTAGCTCTTCTTTGTTCTTGATGCTCCTGGTACGATGACGTTTTCGTCTGGAGCCGTTAGTCCTCGCCGTCGCAGTGTAAGTTGGTGGGGGTTCCATCAGAGCTTGGAAAGCCCCGGCTGCAGGGCCGGGGAGAGACTGATCGACAGTGCAAACTTCGGGGGAAGAAGAGTAAGGATCCCATAGTTCATTTGGATGTTGTTGAATGACTGAAGTAGACGAGGAGTCCCAATTTGCATTGAGATGATGATCCTCTTGTTGTTCTAAGTTGCTTTCAAGAATTGCAGTAGGAGGTTTATCTTCTTCTTGGAAGCAAAAATCATAACCCCAGGCTCCTACTCCGGGAAAGTGGTCCTTGAAACCATAAATAAATAGATCTGGAGGGTAAACCACAGCTTCAAATGCCATGTTTTGCAAGAATCCAGATCCTTGTTACGCTTGCAATCTCTCTATTTAAGTTGTTTCTCAGAGTCGCACGAAAAGTGAATCTCTTGTAATTGTAAGAGCTGAAAGCTGAGAATTGAGAAAGAGAGAGGTGTTCCCTACAAAGAAGCCCAAAATGAGAGAATTAATGAAGAGCCCAAAGCATTACACACCCAAAAGACCAAACAAAGTCCCCCTTTTATCATCGGCTCTTCCCCCCATGAAAGAAAGCTGATGACCTTTTTAAAAGATGTTTAATCCTTGAAAAAACAACAAAAAGCTACGGCATGCTGCACGTGAGATTACATTTCAGACCAGTTGCTGAACCAGAGAGAGATTCTCTAAGCCAGTAGGAGAGAGAAAGAGAAACGCAAAGACAAACATTATTGTTTCAAGATAAAGAGTTTTTTGTACCTAAAATGGTAAACATGATCAAATCACACATTATTTATCAAAATAAATCTATAACACAGAGGAGTGGTGCTTTCGGCTTTCAAAATTAAAATCAATCTGATACATCTTAATACTAAATTAATGTTCTTTTTATATTATCAGGAAAAAGAAAAACAACATCGGGAAATTAAGGCAAACCAGTGGGTCCAAACTCCAACATCTAAAATCGTGAAAAGGGTATCAAATTTTGTCTTGTCCCTGGCCAACCACATTAAAATAAATGATTAAATAAAGGGCTGTTTGGTCTTTGGAGTAATTAACTTTGTAAATTATATATTTCTGGTAAATTCTCCAAATGAAACGGACGAGGGCAATTAGAGATGAGTATGGTTTTGATTAGATAATAACGGGGTGGGACAATAAAGTGACAAAGATGACAAAAGGCTGATGAAAAACCGGAGATTCTGATGAAAGATCTATTAAAGCCGAGGAAAACGGCATAGTTTCTTTTTTCATAAAATAATCTTCTTCTGTGTTTCAGGTTTGAGGAGGAATCCATGTGACCATACAAGGAGCCACTCTACAGTCACCTCAGGCCAAGACTATGCTTCCCCTCCACCCTCTCCCTTCCCCAAAAATTCTATACTTCTGAATGGTTTTTTAATAAAATTAAGTATATGAAGTGTGTTTCATAAAATATTTAATTTTTTAAATGGTATTTTTTTCAATATTTCTATAATTCATGTTAGGTTATATTTTAAGTAGTTGTGTCTTTAGGGTATGTGTATATTTTTAGTTATTAAGAAAGATTTTGAATACATATTCACTTTTTTCTATCACTAAAATCACTTGATGAATTGTAAATATCTTTAATTTATTTTAATAAATTATGATTGTTTTATACATTATATAAAAAATAAATTCAAACTAAAAGAAAAAAGTCAATAACAATAATCCCAATATAATATATGTGTATATGTCTACGAACAATGTACCACATGATCAGACGTACCAACATATAAATAGGAAAAGGACGTATTTTTCCTTCATCCAAATTAAGCTATCTTATTTTAATTCATGTCAGAGGGGGAAAACAAAATTTTCCTTTTCGGTGGCTAAAAATTGAGAATTGAGATCAGATATTAAAATTCAAAATTTTGACTACATAAAAATATTACATAGTGGGTTTTACGAGTTGAAGCTTCTTGTATTCAAACTGAAAAACAAACAAATATAGTTTTTGACCTGCTTACATTGAAATGACCATACTGATAAACCGCGGCTTCTTTCGTTACAGATATCTATTGAATTTTCAAATAATAGTTGCGATCACCAAACACACACACACACAAAACTTTAGCTCCATAAAATAAATATGAGATAAAAATAAATTCTAATAAGAGGCAATAGATAGACTATTCATTCCTCAAATGAAATATTGTTTTAATTAATTTAAAGTGATATTAGTAGTATTTCTTTTAAAGATTCTCAATCATTTGATTACCAAAGTTAAAACATTTTTACAATCTTTGATGCTCAAACCTGAAATATTTAAAAATAACAATTATTCATTTAACCATTGAAATAAATTAATTTGATATTCAGATAAAATATTTTTAACTAAAATTTGAAAGTCGTTTTTTTATGCTAGTGGTTTTAGTGTCAATACATTTTCTTTATACAAACGTCGTATCTAGGAGAATAGGTAGAGTTTCCACAAGTGACGTGACACCAACTTTGGATATAATACCAATAATTTTTTATTTTTTTTTAAAAATAAATAATTTATAAGATATAACATTAAATGTATATAACATAAAAATTAAATATAAAAAATATAATAGTCGGTTATAACATAAAAAATTAATTCGGATATAATATTAAATATCTAAAATTTAATTCAAAATTAACTTTAAAAACCCTAAATTAATATAAAAATTAAGAAGATAAAATTATATAAACTAACGATGCATTATTCGTGAATGCGTTCCACATGGCGATGGTTGTCTATTTCGAACATGATTTCTTTGTCTAGGTTGTCATTCATTTTCATTCTCATCATCTTCATCGACATCAACTTCATCTTGTTGGGTTGAACCGGATGTTGAAGAAGGGTCTCCATGGAATAACGAATGCAAAGGTGTGTGATCAACAATCCCATTGATTACTGTGATCTACGAATATTGTGAAAAAATGATATCGATGATTGGGCTGCATACAATGTTGATGTTATTGTTGGTGGAGGAGAACCACCCGTCAGATACGATGCATATGAAGCAAACATCGGGTCTATAGGAGTATAATATCCTCTGGGGGCTCGACATATAACCTTGCAGTCTCGGCATGTAAACTGGCAGGCTCAAGATGTAATTTGACGTCTTAAACATCAATCCAAATGGTTGATGATGTGGTGTTTCTGGTGCTGTTGTAGAATACGAGCCTGAAGTATTTGTTCTTTATCCAAGATTAGTCAGGAGATGATGATTTTGTGTCGATGGACTTTTTTTCCGACTACGATGAATATACATGTCTCTTGCCTCATCAAAAAGTATTAACGACTTCCCGTTTTCTTTAAACCATGATATATATTCAGATTTTCTCTCTCTCTATATATATATATATATATATATATATATATATATATATATTCATATGAAATTGCCTAACCAATTTTCAAAATATAATGACGAACGAGAATATGTTCATATTGGTTCTCCCTCATCACTATTCACTCGTTGTGCTTCTCCCTCCAATCAACATCAGGCTTGCCTCGTCTATCAAGATTATGCATACAATCGAGATTCACATGTGCTTCTGGAATAAATTGTACGAACCATACTGGTGAATCACACAGTCATTCAGATGCCACTCAACAATAACATAACATATAAGAGGCATGACCACATGTCATAAGTTCAATGGGCCACTCAAGTTAGGTGAGATGCAATCTCTCATTTCTTCATTCATATAAGACATCCATTGGAACTGTAGAAAAAATGTTATTGTCAACATATAAATAAGATTCTAATTATAACTATAATTAAATAAAAGAATTTAATAATAAAAAGTATACCTATGTACTTGATTTTTGCTCGATTAATAACCTGATATCTTTTAATTCATTAGTGATCTCACAATGATTTTTCACTAATGACCATCTATTTAATTTAAAAAATAGTTTACTTGGTTTTATAATAAAAATTAAATTTATTTATAAATAAATTGAGTATTGAAATTACCTTAGTAAGAAAGAGAAAACAAATGTTTCGTTCACAAGACGCGGACATAAAAAATGCATGCAATATCACTCTTATGATTGTAGAAGAAGACAAACACCAATAGAATTTTTGGTATGATTCGTCACTCGACATATTTCTTTAAAGAGAAAGACTAAAACTGTCAATCCCCAACTAAACGTGTTTGCTTCTTCAAAATTAACGAGGTGATACAACCATATGGCATGCATTTAGTTGCGAGATTTGTCGAGCATCAATATCCCTCATATGATCCATAAAATATAAATCTAAGCAAATGCTTGTGCCTCATCTTCAAAATAGTCTTCGTCCAACTCTCTAAAATTATTTTGGAGCCACATTAATGAGATTCAAATATCGTTGAACCCATCCAGGATATTTCCTACATACTCGTGGAACAAAGCACCATAATTATTAATAGTCACACCAGTAAGAACATGTCCATCTACCGAGAGTCCTAACTACTTTGAAACATCCTCTAGAGTAATGGTGCACTCCCCACAATGAAGATGGAATGTATATGTCTCCGGTCTCCACCTCTTGATTAGTGCATAAACGAAGGTGGGTTGAAGTGTATGTGTCTCCGGTCTCCACCTCTCTATTAGTGCAGAAACGAGGGTGGGTTGAAGTTTACAACCTCCAATTATTGGGGATACATACCTAAATCCATCATCTCTTAAGTAACTCCAAATATGAGTCGACGTGGGCATCTTAGTGTTATGAATAAACACTTCTAATATACGATCATTATCCTAATTGATAAAAATTTAATATATTTAATAAAACATAAGAAAAAATAAATAATAATTAAATATTTATCAAATAAAATTTAATAAAATATTCTTACTTTATTTCATAGATGAGTTATATGATTTGCATCCATTCGTAACATATTAACTATTTTTTAACTGCACATTTAAAAAATTAGTAACTAAAATTAAGTAAAAATTAAATAAATTTATTAAATATAAAAAAAATACTTACAACTCGAATTGTAACTTGAACATTCTAAAATGTTTGTAGAAGAAGAAAATAAGAGAGAAAAATAGATAAAGTAGATGGTGGGATTTGTGAGGAGGGGGAGAGTTTATATAGAAGTTGGGAGAGGGTAAAAGGCATAAGAAAAGGAGGGGAAGAGGCAGCAAACGAGAGGGTGAGAAAAAAAAGACGAGAACATTAGAAACTCAACAAAGACGCGTTCTGTAGAAACCTCCTTCCAGGTGGACTGCCAGATTAGCATAAGGTACTTCATGTAGAACGCATCTTTATTGAGTCGGATATCACCTTGGCAAAATACGTTCTATAGAACGTGCCTTATTGTCACGTAGTACAACTCAACATTTCGATAAATAATATTTTTTAGGGTGATCTTTGAGAAAAGTCTCTTTTTTAAATTCAACAAATTTGATATTTCATATACTAAATATTTATACGAGAAAAAAATACATAATTTGAATAATGATTTTATTCAAAATCGAACTAAAACAATCATTTTAAAATTGAATAAATTATATCAAGGATCACTAAAATTTAAGTATTTATTATTATTAAAGTTAAAAATTATATTATAGTCATTAACGTCGAAATGATTGCTCAAATATCAATAAACAAATAATAATAATTTGATGAGTTATAATTTTATGTTGTTTTATTTTTTATTTATACTTAATATATTTTTTATAATAAATAAAATTAATATTTTTTATTAATAAAATTATCATACATGTTATAATATTAGTAAAATTACCTAAATAATGAAGTGAAAAAAATTCATCAAATAAGGATTATTGAAGTTTATTTTCTCAACTAGGATGTTCTCAAATTAAAGAATAAGCATGTTTAACGTCTTCATGAAAACACATGTAATTTTTACGTCTTTTCAACAACCATACATGACTTTGAGTGTGAAAACAGTGATGTCGTTTGTTGGTGTCTTTGAGCTGCGGAGGAATTGATCGGAGACATTGGAGGAACAGACACCATTTATAAAGTTTAGATTGTTGGTGTCTTTGAAGTGACAGAGGAGCTGATCGGAGGTGACAAAAAAGCACAAGTCATTAATGAAGCTTGAGAATACAACGAAAACAAGAACGAGACCTAATACGGGAAGGTGTTGTATTTTTTGGACATGTTCCAAAAGATGTCAAATAATTTTGACGATTTTCGATTAACATTATAACATGTACCCTATTTAAAAAATAATTTTGAAAAATTTTATTTTCCCGCTACATTATCTTAAAATTTTTACCTATAATATTATTAAAATATATTAAATTTTATGAAAATATTACGTCAATTCCATGATACTATTTTATTATAAATTAATAATAACAATGATTATAACATAAGTTTTCGAACTTTACTGGTAAAAAATGAAAGTTGACAAAATTTGGTGACTGTTTGTGTAATTTAATTCTCCAAAATTAATGTTTTCCACGTGGCACCGCGTATTATCTCTTTATCTTTCTATATCCATCGCGACGGCGTTTACCAGTCTCTCTGTCTCCCATTTTAGCATTTCTTTTCTCTCGCTCTCGTCGAGTCGGCTCCTTTTCGCTTCAATATTTCTCTCCAATTTTTTCCTAGGAAAATTGCGGGGAAAAAAAGTTACGTTTTACTTTTAAATTCTTATTTTGGTAAGCCTAGATTACTTCAATTATAGAGATTTTAGATGGATTTGGCTCCATATGCATCATTTAAATCGATTCCTTAGTTATAGAAGCTCAATGGGATCGAAAGGCGGCCGAAGAAAGCCGAGACTCGAGCGCCGCAATGCAGCGAAGCACATCGACTATGATGCAGCGTCGTTTTCTTCATCTCTCGATGATTCCTCTTCTTCTTCTCTAATCACGCGATCGCTAGATTTGTCCCAAAAAACCAGCTTCCGTATCCAAGGAACCGACGGCGAGTTCGACCTTATTTGTCGGACCTTGGGCCTTTCCGGGCCTGAAGATTTTTCAATTCCAGCTGCCGCTTGGGAGGCCCGTAGAAATCGATCGTCGTCGTCGGATGTTCCGCTTCGGTCCAAATTGAACCGGCTGGATAGTCCTAAGGAAGAGACAGACAAGATAAAAGATGACACTCAAGTAATAGTCTCTGAATTAGCCGAGAGGGTTATGGCTACTGAGTTGAAGTCAAACGCATCTTGGGCTTCGAATGTTTCCGATGGCGGAGGGAGTAATGGAATTAAAGGGACTAGGCTACCGGTTATAATAAAGCCGCCGCCGGTGATGAAACTACTGGTAATCGATAACGCGTGTTCAAATTGGGATCTGTTTAGGGATTTCGCCCCCGAAGGTGGCAAAGGGTGTATGGCTCCGGTTCAATTACATTCATCTTCCGATGAAGAAGAAGTTGAAGGAGAGGAGGGTGGGGGTAATGAAGAAAATTCTGAGGAGGAGAATTTAATGAGAATTGGTGAGACTGCAGCTCTTTCCGAGTCGTGTTTGTCTACTACTTCAAATGATGAAGATTCATCAAGTTCTACTACAGAGCCTACGTCAACTATTTCCCCTAATGGTAGGTTCAAAAGAACAATTACTTATTGGGAGAAAGGTGAGCTTCTGGGGCGTGGATCATTTGGGTCAGTTTTCGAAGGGATTTCTGAGTAAGTGGTGAAATACTGTCTGGCATATATTGTCCAACTTCATTTCCGGCTTGGTTAAATGCTTCTAGGTAGTTATTTTTGAAAAAAAATGAAGTTAATTTATCTTTTGATGTATGCAAACTAGTTTGGGTACCGCCTTAAGTGCAACAATCATCATTTTGTCACTTGGGGCGGCACTTTTTTATAGATTAGAAAGCATCTAAGGGTAAGAGTTGTTCTTGGTGTTAGTTAAACATCCTGAGAAAGGCACAGCTACACCCCGCCCCAACCTATTGTCTATTCCCCCTTTCCTTAATTCTTTGGAGAGCACTGTTCTACATGTTACGGGGCTGCATTTTAAGATTATTAGATGTTTATTAATCTAGTTTACACCAATAGAGATTAGAGACTACTATTAGGACATTTTGTGTTTCTTCTGTCTCAAACTTTTAAGGGGTTGATGAATGTTATCCTTGTGCTTGCCTTTAAATGTTACTTTGTTTTCTGCTTGAAGTTTTGCATAATCGATACAATCCCGTTGGCATTTTGTGTGGATTTATGAACTCCTTTCTCAATGTTGAATGCTGAGTTAAGTCCATCAATTACTTTTACTCATGAAGGCTTGTGCTTCTTACAAACAGTCTACGGCTTCCAATGATCCTATTTGGTTAGGAACTGCTTCATTGGAGATATCTTGTTGTATGGCTGGTTTCAAGATGACAAATTTAGTTGTTTTGTTGAAGTTCCTAATCTACTCTTAACCCTTCCAACTGTTATCTACTTAACACACCTGTGGAGGACGTTACATGCATAAGCCTTCTCAAACCCACATTCTCTGGGAGTCTGTCAATAACATGCATAACATCTGAGGTAGCACTGCCACTTGGTATGAATTTAGTTTGTTCAAGATTGGAAAAAGAAATCTAGGGAAGCACATTGCATGAGGATCTTTGAGATATGGCCTAAATTGTTGAGTTTTTGGATTATCTAAGGCTCTAGCCTCTAAGCTATTTGTTGGCTTCTTCTCTCTGGACATAAGGAATAACTGTTAGTACTATTTCCAAAATTGCAAGGAAAACCCATTTTATCCTATTAGCAATTAATTTGTCATCTACTTGTCCAATAGATTATGTCTGGCACTCTGGCTTTTATTTAGAAAAGAGATTTTTCCATTTAGTCATGCTTTACTAATTATTTATTTAATTCATTTCCTTGTAGCGATGGATTCTTTTTTGCCGTGAAGGAAGTTTCATTGCTTGATCAAGGAAGTCAGGGGAAACAAAGTCTTATCCAACTTGAACACGTAAGTCAGACTTTGTCTTTAATTCCTTAAGTGTTCATATTCTTAAAATATCCATCTTCTTCTTGTCTGTCTGATATAATTTATTTATTCCCTTTCTGTTCCAGGAGATTGCTCTTTTAAGTCAGTTTGAACATGAAAACATAGTTCAGTATTATGGCACAGATAAGGTACTAACTTCTGACATTTACCATGGCTTAATAGACCTTGTAATTTTGCTTCTTTATTGTCTAATGTTTTCTTTTGATTTGATGGTCTTTGCAGGATGACTCCAAATTATACATCTTTCTTGAGCTTGTAACCAAAGGCTCTCTTTTAAACCTATACCAGAGGTATCATCTCAGAGATTCTCAAGTCTCTGCATATACAAGGCAGATTCTGCATGGATTGAAGTATCTTCATGACCGAAATGTGGTTCACAGGTAAGTCAAGCGACCTTATGTTACTGTGCAATTATCTATGTACCACTTAGAATTTTTGTTTTTTACTCTAGCCAAATATGAAAAATGATATAAACATTTCATCACTTCACCAATAGAAGTTTTCAATCCTTATATCTATTGGGACCTGTTGTAGTGAATCATAATCTGTCTGCATATATATTATATATCCTCTTGGAAGACATTTGGAGTCAATAATGTGATGTAATTTGATCATAGAAGTTTTTCTCAGCATTTTACTTACTATATTGTATTTACTTTTCCCTTAAGGTTAAGGTTGGGTGTCCGCTTTATCTCTGTTCTCTTCTCTGATGTGGCATCTGTTGTAGTTATGAGTTATGACAGAGAAAATAAAAATGTTTTTTACTATGTTCTACATTAGTCACCAGAAACTTTGAATATTCTGCTCTCAAGGTTCATTTACTTGTTTGGTGATACAGGGATGTTAAGTGTGCAAACATGTTGGTGGATGCAAGTGGATCAGTAAAGCTTGCAGATTTTGGGTTGGCAAAGGTTTTTATTCAATCCTAAGACTTCAGTCATTTTCTTGTTTTTTAGCTTTTAAGATGGTCAAATCAACGGTAGTGGTCATATTGGTGCTGGTGCTTGTTTTTAGGCAACCAAGTTGAATGATGTTAAATCATGTAAAGGGACAGCATTCTGGATGGCCCCCGAGGTTTGGCTCTCTGTTCTTTCCTTTCAGAAGTGATAGTCCGTTATAGCTGTTTGATTTGTGCAGAATATCAATTTCTTCTATATTAGAGATACTGCCTGGGCAGGGATGGTGCACTGCCTGCTCCCCCCCCCCCCCTTTTCCCCACTAAAAATGGGTATTAAGGTTTAGTCCCTGCAGAAACTGTAAAGTTATAAATTAATAAAATGGTAAAGCTTCATCCCTCACCCTCAAAAATTTTAACTCGATTATGCCCCTAATAGGAAAATGGAAAACCTCTGTTTTTACCCCTTTGCTTGAAATCTTTCGCTGTGTAGCATAGGTATAATGACTCATGACTATGAAAGAAATGATGGCATACATTTTTAGTAAATATTTCTCTTCTATATAAGAGTACTGTAGGTATTCAGGTTATCTGAATACTCGATCATGAAAAGAATGATGACCTTCTTTGCAGATATATCTGTATAGTGGGCAAAAGGTGTAAATCACTCTTGCTGATCCATCATATTTTTTCCTAGGCTTTATTCATTGCCTGGATCTTAACATTTAGCTTACAATGAACCCTTCTTTTATCTTTTAGGGCACCAGCAAACTAGCAAAGTAGTATTTGGTTAGGCAATTTTCATTGACTGATAGCTAATTTTTTATAATGACAGTTCTCTCTTTCTGAAACACTGCTGGCCCTTTCTTAAACCATACCTGAATTCTTAATCTCCTAGTAGGATGGGTTCCAGTACATTTTTTCTCTATAAACACACTGTTCTTTTTGCCCTTGCTGCAGTAGTAGTTATATATTTTGCGACACAGACTACCAACGATGACTAGTCTTCCTGAATTCTGATTATCAACTGTTGTACAGGTTGTCAATCAGAAGGGTCATGGGTATGGACTTCCTGCTGATATATGGAGCCTTGGTTGTACTGTGTTGGAGATGTTAACTCGTCAGATTCCATACCATTATTTGGAATGCGTATGTACCTCTTCTTCCTGGTGCAAACATTAGTTTTGCTTATAATTAAGTTTATGTAAAATTAAAATGGAGAAAAAATAATAAGAGATTCTGGAAATTTCCTGATACGGACATTTGTTTCATATAATTTCCTCCTACAAGAGCTATGCAGAAGTGTTATTGTTGATTTTAATTTTGATACTCTCCTTTCTCATTCAATTGTTGCGTCTTTAATGACATCTTTGGTGTAAATTGAAACAGATGCAAGCATTGTTTAGAATTGGCAGAGGTGAGCCACCAGCTGTTCCTGATTCTTTGTCAAAAGATGCACGAGATTTTATTTTGCAATGCTTACAAGTCAATCCCAATGCTCGCCCAACTGCTGCTGTACTATTACAGCATCCATTTGTAAAGAGGATTCTTCCAACACACTCAGGCTCAGCATCTCCTCATATCGGTCGCCGGTTTTGAGTTTTCAGCCTTGAAACTAAATTGCAACAAGTGATCAGGTAAATAATGCATGTTCCCCCCATCATATGTTTATATCTCCTTGTTGATCATACATCTGTTTGCAAGTGTTGGTCAGATCTCGGAAGAAACACTTTCCTGGACTCTGCATTTCTCACAGCATATTAACTATATATCCTTTAACAATGGTTTAGCTTCATTGAGAACTTTATTATCGTATTTGTGTGCAGAAAGTTATGCATTCATGGATTCCGGTTGGTTTTAGGTTTTACATGGATGCTTTTGCTTTTGAATGCAGCCATTTCGGTCCATCACGAGGAAGAAGACAAATTTACCTCCTCAAGCTCGGATGTTGCTGCCTTTAGTTTTGCCCCTGGAGACTTCAAAGAGTCAAATCTGGTTGGCTGAAACAATTCTTAAGCATTGACTAAGGCCTAATGGCATTGAAAGAGATCTAAATCCCCATGATGAGAACAGAACTGCTCTCGATGTTTTAAATTGTTTGTCATGATTTTGTAAGGTCTGGGATTGATTTTGCCTTTTTTTTTATTTCTTTTTGGTTATTGGATGAAGCATTAGCTATAGGAGAATTTGCTGTAACAATTAGACAAGTATATCTTTGTATATATCATTATTGATGAAAAATGAATTCTAGTTTGTTCATGTATTGAATATATTCATTATTGAGCTTATAAAACAAATTGGTTTATGTCGAGTGATAATCAAGTAAAGTTAGTACAATTTTGTATCAAAATTTCATAATCAAATAGGTGTGAAATTTGATTATAGGATTTTTAATTTAGATGTTTATTTGATTGAGATATTTCAAATAAGTGTTAAATTAAGATGACATTTCGTCTAGAAAATTAATTCGAATATGGACATTTCAATTTAGGGTTAAATTAAGATGAAATTTCATCTAGAATTTTATTTAATTAGTCGATTGAGTATGAATTAATTTATTTTATGAATCTGTCTTATTAGTGAAGTTTAAGAGACATGTGTCGTTTTATAATTGATAGATTTTTTTTTTGGTGAACAAATGAAAACTGCCTTTGCAGCTAACTTATAATTGATAGATTTTAATTGCATAATTGTCGTGATTTGTGAACTAATTTATGATTCTATTTATAATTTTTTTTTCTTTTTATCACATGTGCTTGCACGTGTTAAATTTTTTATTTAATAATTATTTTTATTTTATATAAAAATAATTTAAATATATAAACATAAAATACTTTTAAAATAAAAATTAAATGAAAAATTGAATATTTTTATAATATTAAGTTTTATAACTGAACTTGTATAATATTGACATTTTATTGTTTATTAATATTGATAATTACTACTTTAAACTGAAAATTTTACTTTTTATTATATGATTTTTTTCAGTTTTAATTTAGCTACATTTTTTTAGCAAATTAAATTAAAAAGTTAAGTTTTTGTAAACATTCAAATTAATAAATTAAACTTATATAACGAATAAAATAAAAAAAATAAAGTATTAAGTTTTACTTTAAAATTAAATTTAAATACTAAAATGTATATGTCGTTATAGGAATAAAAACGCGACTACTATAGCAATTTTACTGACATGAGAATTTGACAGAAACATAAACTCCTCTAATGAAAGTTTGCATTACGCATAATCTGTTTTCGGGTAAAATACACAAATAGTCCCGTTGAGTATACACAGTTATATAATAATCACATAGTTTTTAAAAAATAATAATAAGTTAGCCTGCTGTATAAAAATTTCGATATGACAATTAATAAATTTAAATCTTTATTTTAATTTGATCCATCTAAATAATTTATTTCAACCTAATTATTGTGTTTTACCAAAATTCTAATGTACTTATTCTTCCTCATTGATCATCCATAATTTTCATCAATTTTTTTTTTTACAATTTTACAGAATCTTTATATATCATTGTCACCCTAATTAATATACAATTCTCGTCCCAAAAGCACTCGCTCATCATTGTCTCCAACCTTAATCCGAACTCAATTAGGAATTTAAAGCCTACCCACATAGAATACATGAAAGAAAATATTTTTTTAAAAAAATACTAATTTAATAACAATACAGTAAACCCAACATAACATAATTTAATCAATCAAAAACTTCAATTACAGACTTACCTATGTCAAACCTTAGTGTTGGTGCGAATTTATTTGTAATCATTTTGTCTAATACTGTAATGGACAGCTAATTATCATGTTGTATGTTGCCCTTGGGGGGGAGTTGCATGCATTTAATTTTCCTTTAGGGTCCAAATCTTTTGTGCTCTTTGGGACTGGCATTCGAAGGGGACAGGATTACAAGTGACAATTGAGTACTAAAACGAAGGGAGACGACCTGAAAAAATCATAACCTTCATGCATGGAAATTCAACTACTAGCTATTAAAAATTTAACGATAATTTTATTTGGTTTGTGTTATGATTAGGTTATGGGTGAGTTTTGGTGGCTATGTAAGCGTGGAGATTGGTGGTGATGGTGGGTTTCTGATGGAAGCTTTGACGGATGCAAGTCCGTAATTGAAGTTTTTAATTAATTAGATTTTGTTCTGCTGGGTCTACTGTCTTGTTATTTAGTTTGTAATTTTTTCAGTTTCTATTTTCTCTCACGAATTACATGTGGGTAGCTCTTAGATTTGTAATTGATATTCGTTTAAGGTTGAAAACGGTAATTAAATAGTGTTTTGGGGACTACGGTGAGGATGATGACTTTTAAGATGGCGAGGATGGTAATTACCAGTTAAGTAAGTGATAAATGGAAATATTCTTTCTAAAATTTTGAGTTGGAATAACTACATTATAAAATGTGTGTATTTATTATCAATTGATGAAATTTTTTTAGTTAATATTATTGTATAATCCACGTATACTAATAAAAAAATTGAATTATGGGGCAGCTAGATATCAGGATCTAAACATTTAGGGCCAACGAAGACAATATCTAGCGGACACATTACTATCAGGAATCTTTGCCAAGTTGAACGTAATGAGCATCAATCTTATCAAGAATCCTAGAAAGTAACAAGTGTCTACACTCTAGATATTACTATCAGCAATCTTGAACCCAAATACATATATATTAGTGTGGATGAACATGCAACCAAACCAGAAAATATTCAGGATTAGGATAATTATCTTCAATCATAAGAATCTGTCATCGTTTTTACTTCAACTTTATGTCGACACAAAGGTGCCGCCTTCCCCCGAAAAAGAATAAGTGATCACTGATCCTTTTCTCTCCGCCTGTTATTTATAGGAAGGGATGAACAAGGAGGTTAGGCAAAGTTAAGTTGAATATATAAGCACCATGGCTCAACTGGGATCTTCTCTGTCAGCAGAAACCGAGACGCTGAGCAATGTCCGAAGCCTGATGGAGGCTTTCAGAGCATTTGATTCAGACAACGACGGTGCTATCAATGCTGCGGAGCTGGGCGGAATCCTGAGCTCTCTGGGCTACAACGCTAGCGAGCAGGACGTGAGGGCGATGATGCGGGAAGGAGACGGTAACAAGGACGGGTTGCTGTGCATGGAAGAGTTCCTTGAGATGAACACCAAGGACATGGAACTTGGGGAGCTTGCCAATTGTCTCAACACCGCTTTCCAGGCTATTGAGGTCCAAGGGGATGAGGTTTTAACAGCTACGGAACTGTATGAAGTTATGGGTAATCTTGGAATGGGACAACACTCCCTGGAGGATTGCCAGAGTGTGGTAGCCTCCATGGATGCAGATGGTGATGGAGCTGTGACCTTGGAGGACTTCAAACTCATACTTAATGCACTCTTAGATTAATAATTATAAGTCCAACTTAGGTTATATGTATCCATATACATTAATATTTAATGCTGCATGAAGTAATACATGCTGGTGTTTGCCTTACTATAAAAAAACATGATCATATGCTATAACATAAAAATTTCGTAATTTCAAGTGAAAAATTGATTATTTCGGTTTTGATACAAAAGGTTATGTAGTTCACGAGATGTTTGAGCCTATTGATCTAAGAAAGAGATAATGGGCCTTTAGAATCCTGCTTGAGCTGGGTTTTTGTTTTTGTTTTTCTAGAAAACTTCATTCTCGTGTATCTCCAATGTCCCTAAACTCACCCAAAAAAAAACTTTTTTAAATTTTACAATAATGTTAGTAGTTAGAAATATTAAGAGGGTGATGTTTATATTAGCGGCTCAATTAAGGACGAACACATGATTTTATATTATGAGATATAAACTTATAAAATTTTAAGTATGAGAGAATTTATAAAATTTTAAGAGATAAAAATATATTTTTAATATAAAATATTTAAAATATATAATAACTTAAAATTTTTAAGGAAACGTCCACACCCCCTCTTCTAGGTTAATTCCTGAGCTCAATCGACGGTGACATATATGGAACAATGATGGAAACAGTTGGGAACAAAACAATCAAGTGGACATGTAGATCCAAAATTCCAAACCCAAAAAATAAAAAGAAAGTGTAAAATGTAAATGAACTAAAATGACAAGTCACATCTTCCTTCCCGCATTACAAGCAATGATGTTGGATTATTTGTCCAGTCTAACATGGTCGATCCAAATTTAGTTTGTTTGACTCGCGGCCATCGACAGACAGCTTTACCATCAATCTCTTTCACCCTTCTGGAATTGTACGTGTCGCCAACGCTTTCACTAATTAGCTGGGATTTTGACAACAACATCGTCCTTCTGTAAGTTGGTCAAAGCATGTTGGCTGCTTTAACAAGATTTCCAATAATAAAACTACACGAGAACTAATAATAAGCACTGACATTGAGGTAAAGGCTGAACCCAAATCTGTGCTGGATTAGAGGCTCAACTTTCATATTTTAAGCAGTTTAAAGTTACATAACTGCAGAGTTTACTTTGATCCGTACTTGGTGGGGATATGATACGATATGATATGTGTAGATGAAATATATGAATTAGTGTATAAAAAGGGAATTAAATCCGGAGCGGAGAACAGTGAATTCATAAATATTTTTAGTGTGTATATATATATTAATAATATTTTTTGAAAATAAGATAAATATAAATAAAATTTTACGATAAATGCTATTAATAAAATAAATAAATAAAATTTAGATTTCAAAGTCTACGCTAGTACCTATCCTCAAGAACACATTGATTGACCACTGGGAGGGGGAGACATGTCCCCTGTAAACAAGCCCCATGTCTGGTCTGATTATGCCTTTTTTCCCGACATGGAGGATGGAACCTCATTTAAAGAATTGGAAGGCATGAACTACATTTGTTTGCCAACATGTTTCAAGTTAAAATCACGAGCAACAATCAACCTTCCATGCTACCCTGTTGATTTCTCCCACTTTCCTACTTTCCTTTACTCACCCCAATCTCATATAATATCTATATATCTGTCATCTACTCATCGAAAATATTACTACTACCAAATATATATTTTTCATAATATATTAAAACTAAAATAACTTTAATACGATAAGATTTTAAATTTAAATTAAAAACTCATGTATGTATGATATTATGTATAATGAAATTTATACTTAAATACTAAAGATCTCAGAATCTTAACCTTACCAGGATCAAAACCTCATCGCATCAAATGATAAAACTATTTTTATTAACAAAACTAGCTCCTTACCCAAAAAAAGAGCTTATATGCAGCTTAATTTTTAAATGAAAATGAAAAAAAATAATTAATAATAAGATAATTCCCCCGAAATAATATACTTTCTCTTCCAAAAGGCTATTATTTCAGATTAAAAAAACCGTTGAAAATGCTCTCTCTTCTATCGTAGGGATCCGCCAAACTCCTAGAATGAATTTAGTTACCTGTGTTACTAATATTTAGGTGATCCCTAAACTTGGATATAGTATAGGGGCCAGGCTAGATTCTAACCCCCACCCCTCCACCCCCACAAGTTAGAAATTCAATTCGATTATAATAAATTAAGTATTTTAATTGGATTTGATGTTAAAAAATTAATTTAATTTAATTCGAATAATTCAACCTACTTGTAATTTCATCAATTAAATTTATAAATTAAAATTTTTAATTGGATTTGTTGTCAAAAAAATTCAACGAAATTTAATTTATAAAATAAGATTCAACAAGTTGTTTAACTTTAAATTTTTCACCATACACAACTAGATTGAATACTCACGTCTAATTATAACAGTGGTTGTTTTCAAGGTATTTAACCCTTCCGAAGGGTCATCATAATTGAAAAACATATTTCATTTTTGAAGGCAACGCATACCTACTATTTTGCATGTGAACGGTGACCTTCATTCTTAATTACTATTACTACAGACCAACGATCCATCCTATTCTTACTGTTAGCTGCTGCCAGTTGGTTGCATTCTAGCTACTAAACTAAGCTTAGCCTCCGATTGAGTTTATTGTAATTAAACTCCCAACCAGGGACGAATATAATAATTTATATTAGTAAAATAAATTTATATATTTCTGGAGAAAATAGACTTGTAAAATTTAAAGAAAGATGTCTGCAAAGGATAGTTTGGCTGCCCGGTGACTTCAAAGGAGATCAAAGATGTTTTTGTTTGTCATGAATGATAAAAAGACCCCCACTCCCGGTGGTTAGGGGTGAGCATTCGACCGAGTCAACTTGAGTTGAGTTAAAAAAATTGAGTTATTCTAGTTGCCGAGTCATATTTTATAACTCAAACTTAATTTTAAATTTTTCTGAGTCAAGTCTAGTTGTTCGAGTTTCTATACAAATTTAATTTTAATTATTTATAGTATTATAGTACGGGTTTATTCCAATTTTTTTGATTTTTTCTAATCATATAAGATATATTTATTCTTTCATACTCTTTTCACATCATAATGTTATTTAATATATCACATACAATCTAAAATTTATAAAATATATTTACAATATTATATTTTTAAAAAAATGTATTTTTTTAGGATAAAAGATTGATGAGAGTATAAAGGAGTCAACGAATTGATTTGAAGAAAGAATTTGTAAACAATTGTAGTCTTCTTGAGTAAAATGCAAAATTAAAGGACCAAATTAAAAAAGAGAGTACATTTTTAATTAAAAAAAAATAAGATTTAAAGTTACATACGTATTCTATAGTAGTAGGGGAGCATATGGTTTTAACTTGATAAAAACATACTTAAAAAGAATGATGAATCGAAGAAATACGGAAATCGTGTAAAATTAAGGGACTAAATTAAAATAATAGAATTTTTTTTATAAAAAATGAAATTGGAAGTACATGTGTATTCTGTGATAATTTAGGAGCATGTTGTTTAAATTTGGTAAAAAAACTGCTTAAAATGAATGAGCAATTGAAGGAATAGGAAATCAGGGACCAAATCGCAAATCTGTCAAAATATTTATCTAAATTTGTAGTTTTTCAAATTACTCGAAAATTTGAAATTTCAACTTGATTCGAATTTGAAAATCGAATTGATAATTCGAGTTGACTCGAATAATTCAAAATTTAAAAAAAAAAAACTAATTTTTAGAGTCGAGTCGAATTTTGCTCACCTATATTGATTGTTATCAAGCTACTTTTTTTCAACTCTCTTCTCGGAGAATCGTTGGTGATGACTTTATTAGAGATGTGAAATATTTCTTTTTTACTTCTTCTTTGTCAGTTATATTTAACTCTAACATCATTACTTTAGTCGCGAAGTTTATTGTCCCCTCATTCGCCTGATTTTATGCATATCTCTTGTTACACCACCGTTTATAAATGTGTCACAAAGATCCTTGTAAATAGAATGAAGTTATGGTTGCCGAACCTGATTTTACCAAATCAAAGTGTTTTTCTTGCGAGGAGATATTTGATGAAGAATGTGTTGCTAGTTCAGGATTTGTTTTGTGTAGATATGGTTACTTTGGATGAACAATACATCATTTATCCAACAAAAAAACAAAATTTTTAAAAAATATAAACAAATTATCAAAAAAATGTAAATTAAATATTTAAATTATATAAAAAATTAATTTTTTTAGAGACTACTTCTACTCTCTCTCATCTATCTGTGTTCCCAACTACTACAAAAACAAAGTTGATATGCAAATTGGAAACTACGTGACCAACTCAATCATCATGTATTGTGTATAAAATTTAGCGATATACAACAGAGACGTGTACGTACATATATATCTTGATGATATACTTCATGCATGAATAAAATATAGGATCTAGTACACGTTTAAATAAATCCATATCAGCTATGGCTTAGTAGGTGTCAGATAGGGCAAAAAGATTCCGGTTCCATGGAGGACATGCCAGAAGGAAGTGTCGATTGTCAAAGAGTTGGGAAACATTACGTAAACATGTTTTTATCACATGCGATGGTGCTGGGGAAATGGTTTGAAAATTATAGGTACCTTCGGTGTTTTCCATGTACGATAGGTATTTAAAATGGTCGGTGTTTCTTGGCCGTCGAGGGAGGTGCATCGAGACGACGACATTGCCTACAAATGTTGACATTTTGCTACATATGCACATGCACGTGCATTTTTATGTTTTTATTTTAGACATATGCTTTTGTATTTATACGTGTGGTCTGTGAACACTCGTGAAAAATGGAATTTGCTTAAATTTTGTATAATTTCGAATTAATTAAAATATTAAAACATATAAATTATAGTGTTGTAATATGATTATGATATTAATATACAGAGAATTAATTATACAGTGCTGCTGTAGGCAGCAAGTCAGATTATAAAAGAAAAGCATTTTTCAGAATTTAGATTTATTTATTTATTTTGCTGAAAAATTAAATGAGAATATAACAAATAGTAATGAGTTGTGCTTGCAGCTTTCTTAGGTTACAAAGAGAGTTTATTGTCACTTTCATGCCTTACGATGCCGTCTGCTACAAAACTTCCTTCACATTAAATATTTTCCTAAATTATTTTTTGAAAAAATAAAAAAGAAGTGTTTTTATTGTCAAAGTTAGGTTTGATGGAAAAATTACGGCATTCAATTATATATAAATAAATAAAGTTCCAGCTTTTCAATTAATAAAGTAAAAAATCGCAGTAAATGAACAAATTAAAGTATGTTTTTTTTCAAATTCATATACTAATTTAAAAAAATCTAAATACTAATTTAAAAAAAATGTAAGTTCAGATACCAATTTATAAGTATAATAATTCATAAATTGAGATTAAAATTATGAATTAGATTAAAAGAAATAAAATAATAATAAAACTTGCAGAAGACAGGAACCATAAGTAAGTGGGTTGAAAGCGGAAGTATAAAATTAATGTAATTATCGTATTTTTATACCTAATGTAGTTTTTAAACATAAAAATTAAATTCAATATGATTTTGTTACTAACTGTTGCTGTTGTTGAAATTTATGGTGTTGATGTGACATCTTACAGATAATTCATAATGCATGATGATGTAGCTAATGATGTAGTGGATTGAACAAGTTCGAGAGCGAAATAATTTTTTTTAAATCAAATGATTTATTTGATTTTTAAGAAATATTTTTTTAAATTTAAGTTTTAACTATACAAATATAAAAAAATAAATATAAAAAATACTAAAAAATAAAAATTAAATTATTGAAAATTTTAAAAAATATATAGATAAACTAGAATAATTGAAAATATCATTGTTAAATGATTCGTTCAATTTAAATATGAATTCTAATGTGAATTATATTTTATCTAGTAATATAATTATATTTTTATATTCATATATGTCAAGTCTAATGTGAGTTTATTTTATTTATTTTATAGAGACAAAATTTATATTCCTTGAAAATAAAAATAAAAATATTGAGGATAATAAAAAAAATCTAAAACACATGGAGTCCATATCCTGTTTGATTTTGTAGAGTTGTATCTATATAAATTGGCAAAGTACAACCTATTACTATTTTTAAATCAAGTTTAAGTGAATTTTATTTTCTTCTATCATGTTATATTCACTAAAATGTTTTTTTTAATTGTATAACTATTTTTTATATTTTTTAATTATATATTTTCATGGTAATTTATACATAAATTTTAATTTATAACTTTATAATTTTATTTTTATAAGACTTTATAATATGTATTTAATTCAAATTTATAAAAATTTAGTGAAATAGAATTAGAAATATATTCAAAGTATAAGATAATTAGAGGTAAATATATAAAATAAAATTTGTACAAGATGAACAAGTTCATGTTTATATAAATAAAAGTAAGATTAATTTTGAAGTAAAAAATAATAATATATTTTTTAATTTTTTTTTGTAATTTGATTTTTTTTTGGTATTTTTTATATTTAAATTTTTAAATTTTTTGTGTTTTAGAATTGAAATATTTTTCTAAGAAAATCAAATAATCAATTGAACTTTTAAAAAAATTAATTTAGTCATCCAACTTGACCAAAAAACTAATTTAATCTATTTATTACATCATCACTCACCTTAGATCATCACATCAATATTATAAAATATCACATTAATACTATAACGTCATTGATAAAAAAATGTTAATCAAAATATCATATTAAATTTATTTTTTAAATTTAAAGGTCATGTTAAATGAAAAGAAATGCGAAAGACTTACATACCCTTTTGCCTTTTATTTTTGTCGATTAAACATCGTTCTGCTTTTTAGGCATGCAATTGCAGGCAACGGCCACCTGTCTTCAACCTGCTGCTCTTGCTCTTTCTCTCTCGGTGTGTTGAAAATGGCAGGCCTACGCTAAGCTTTCTAATTGTACAAATCTCGTCTCACGTCTTTCACTGTTTAGTTCTCCAGAAAATCCCTCTCCCGCACAAAATTAATTCCACTATTCTAGAGCAGCACAAAGCATTTATATCTATTTACCACGCACTTGAATATTCAGTTTGACTTTACGTTGTTATAAAAGAAATCATTAAATTACAGTTTCCATAAAAAAAATCACATCGACAAAAAACATTCTTTCAGACTTAAACATGCAGGAGCATGTAAATCAAACAATTACCAAATTGTGAAAGAAAAGTGTTTGACAAACCCATGTTATAGGCGTTCGGAAGAAAAGAGGGGTCAAATGCAAAAGGTCCCACGTATTACCAGACTTCGTGGTTTTGGGGTCAGACCAGTAGAAGGGTCCCTCCCAGAAAGAGGACAAATGTCTCTCTATTGTATCCGACTTGGTGTATAAAATTAGTAGAACAGGTTTTCAAGATTGACTAAATTTTAACTTGGGAAGAGCAAGAAACGACAGCGCATCTTTCTCACCTTTTCATGTCATTCAAAATTTGAACCCTCCTTTAACTGCAAAAAAGCAAACCAGATGGCCCCATTTATTATATGCTTCCAACGCAGGAAGAAACCCCATTTTGCGTATAAAACAACGGATAAAAAGGAGTACGGGACTTGTCACTGATTCTTTCCAATTTTCCCGACTCAAAATACATACTATTAACTACTCTCTTTCTTTTTACTTTAACACGTCTCTCTTCACCCAAAAAGAAAACAAATTCATCTCCCATCGGCCGTCATCTTTCTACAAGCTGTACACTTTGTTATTCCAAGTTTTCATCACTTCCCTACTTTGAATCTCATATGTTCCCTAAATCTTCACCCCCCATGACAATGATAATGAAAAATAACACAAGGAACCCGCCGTAATCCTAATTTATGCCCCCCCCCTTTTGAATGTACTGGGGCTTGCAGCTTCCAATTTCCATATCATGATGAGGAAGCTAATCCTCAAAATTCAGCCATCGGCATTTCCTCTAAAGCCTGCTGCTGTCTATCTAGATCAATGACTCCCGCAAATTTACAATCACCAGCTTGTTGTTTAAGTCTACCCCTTTGGTGTCTTAGCTCTAAAATAGTAACACAGGCCTGCATGATTTTCCCAGTGGGAAGATCGAAGTAGCATGTTCAGACCAGACCGAGGCCAGACATTTTATTCTGATTTAGCCTTTTCATCATGCTACCCATCTTCAATGAAAATTCGTCCTATAAAATCCCGAAACCTCTTTGAGTAGAGCTTTGGACCAACAGCTGATATTGAAGAAGGATCGGCTTGTAGTGATTTATATGCATGCTCCAGCTTCTTGCTGATGTCATAGCCTTGTAAGATGTCAATGATGCCAAAGTATAAGACTACTTCATAAACTTCACCACTATGCGATAAGTGACCAACTCCGCCCTGCATATACTGATCGAAGTCGCTTCTTCTCGACAGTCTCTCTGCTCTAGCAGGCATGTTTGCTCCTAGCCTGATCAGTGGTTTCCTGGCAAAACAAGAAGACATAAAAATGTCAAGACTAGCATGCTCATTTCCTATCAAATTCCCTGAAATATCTTGTATGCAACATAATTTTTCACTAAGGTAATCAACCTAAAGTATGTCATACGGTGATGGATCAAAATCATTACATGAGAAAGAGACCTTAAAAAAGAATCACTAGTGATAAGTGTGGAATCTTCAGCCGCACTCTCCATCTCGTCCACTAAGTTCATGAATCATTTCTTAGAAACAAAATAATGGGCAACAGAAAATCAGGGAAACCCTTGGTTCTTATCTAGGGTCATAAAGGACCACAATTGCTACACGCCCCCACAAAAGAAATTGTTGTCTTCTGAATGATACCCACAAGATCACTCAGACAACACAATCAACCATTCCATGGAATATGATCCAATATCAGCAAATACCATCACAACATTAAGACCAAACCCAATATAAACTTTACACCCGTCAGTGACAAATCATACAAATTCAGAGTTGACCAAGAAATTTAAAATCTAAGCATCATTTTGGGGGGAGGGGGTTTCGCATAATTCTGCATCTATAATAAGGAAATAACTTGAACTATAAAAACTATTAAGACAGCAAAACATACCAGCCAGCTAAAATTCGATCCATGTCCTGTAACTCAGCTTGAAGAAATCGACAGCCACGCATAAACTTTTCATTTTGATATGAATCCTTTTTGCCTGAACAGGAAAAGCAGATTCAAATCCCTACTCTTATTTCAATAAAAAATATCCATTCAAGTTTCATATGAAATAGTACAGTTGCCTAATAGCTTACCTGTCCGCAAGAGAAAAGGTGATAACCCCATTTTATCACCTCTATTATCATCCCGAAAATGTATTCCAATAAGAAGACTGTAATCCATGATTCTCTCAGCCTCCAAGAACTCACAATCTCGATCAATTTGCCTGCCACCATTTGGTTATAGAATATTAGCAATACATACGAAGACAAAAGTGACGTAACAAGGTAAGAAGGGACACCGGGGCAAAAAATACAATATAGCTTACTTCATAAGCTCCTGGAACCAATTTTGCTGAAGGCGAAACACAAAATTAAGATCCAGGTCTTTTAGGGTTGTGGTTTCATCAATTTCCTCTTCTGGCTTATCAGTTGAGCGGCCATGGGAGGATCCTTTCAGGTCAAACCGTCTATGAATTCGATAGTCAGAGCAAAACATATTCCCCATCACGACAAACCGGGTCTGCCATAATTATCCCGCAAGTGAGATAATTTCAAATGATCTAAGCCTTATTTCACGATACTCTAAACCTCGAGTAAGAGAAAATCCACTTAAGTTTTATTTATTTGAAACACATACCTTCTGGCCACCTATAGGTTTGACACAATGCACTCCGAAGAATTTTGTCACAAGGGAATTTTCATATCGAGAAACATGTTGGTAGTAACTCGGAAGCATCCTTATAAATACCTGAGAAGGTTATTAAAATATTTAAATCAGTCTAAACATCCCTACCAGTAGAACATGTTAGGTAAACCAATAAAGTAAATTGGAACTTCAGAAGCAAACTATTTTCCAATTTCAAAGAATACAATTTGAGAGTTTAATGCATCAAGACACACAGCAACTTCCACATTAAGTCAAACGGGTTGGCAAACCTTGACTTCAGATTTCTTTACTGTCTTTATCATAAATCTGTCATCTTGAGTGAGGTAAAAGAAGCTTCCACTCTTCCCCGGAGAAGAAAGCTCCCTAAGGGCATCACTGCCACAAATAGCAAGCATGTAATCAGAAGGATCCACTTGGAATAGCTCCCTCAAATGTCTACAAAAAAACACAAAAGAAATCCAGTCACTATTATAGAAAAAAGAATCTGAGACAATTACAAAAGGCGAAAAACCATTCAAACATATCAAGGAATACATGTTTGCAGCCGGGTGATCTCATTCCCAGGCTTTATCCTCAAAATTTGCAGATAAACCACAACAAATCCTAAACAGAGAACATATGTTGAAGTAAATAAAAGCAAAGCAACGTACCTAAACACCAACGGACAATAATCTTTCCAACGGAACTCCAGAGATTGATGAGAAGGCGTGAGCTTTGATCCTTGAACTGGAAACCTCGTCCAGAACTTCTCCCTCGGGTCAAAATCACTCGGCTTCAAACCCCGCATAATCGAGGCATGTTTCCCAACAGAGTACCTACAACAACAAAAATTCACCACAAAAAATAAACCCCGGAATCCAAATATTGGAAACAAGTATTCAGTTGACCAAAAGTTTTCACCTGATACCCATTTGCAAGTTAAGCATTAAGTCGTAATTCTTGTGGCCTTTGGAAATAGTTTGTCCTGGCTTCTTAATTTCCCCACTGAAACAACAAGGATTCCTTCTAAATTGTCTAAACCCATCTCTGTAAATCATTGACGCTTCCACATTATCTAATATATCACAAGTAATATCCCCAGCTTCACCATCGCTTTCCCAAATGCAAATCCTCGGGAAATTCATGTTCCTTTCCCCTAAGCTACCTCTTCCATCTACGGATGATCTTTTCCTCGGCATAAGCACCAAACTCTCCCCTCCTTTCAGAGAATGCTCCTTCCCGTCGTTCCCGTGATAAAACGTCCCGTTTAGCTGTTGAGTTCTCTTCATGTTATCTTCGTTCCACGCTCCGATGTAACAACTTCCGTCCGGCCAACAGAAAACTCCGTTTCCATTGGGCATACCACTTTCCCATTGCCCGTCATAACGATTTCCGTTAGCCCAAATCAGAGTCCCACGACCAGAGATAACGCCGTTTTTCCATTCACCGACGTACTCGATCCCGTTACTCCAAACGTACCGACCGTGTCCGTCTTGCAGGTTTTTTCTCCATGACCCATCGTAGTAATCCCCATTTGCATAACGTTTAAGGCCATAGCCTTGTTTCTGATCGGAGCTCCACGACCCACAGTATGTGTCGCCGTCGGATCCGATGAACGTCCCGAATCCTTCCATCCGACCCGACTTGAAATCACCTTCAAAAGTGGCTCCAGAAGGCCAAGAGAACTTTCCTTTCCCGTTGGCTTTCCCACGACGCCACTCCCCCTCATACATGCACCCGTCCTTCCAGAGGTACTTTCCGGGTCCGTGTGGCTCGTTAGTTGAGAAGCTACCGATGTAAAGATCACCGTTAGGGAGGAATTTCTCGACGGCGGTACCAAAACCCGCGGTGACGAATGAAGTAGCAGTAGTCGTGGGAGTCACGCGCCGAGTAGCAGCTTGAGATCGGCTCCGGTGATTTTGAGCCGTAGGAGTCGTAACAGAAACAACCAGATGGTCCTTTTCGTCGTCGGATTTCTTCTTCTTGGTGTGTAGAACGACGTCACTCTGTTCATTAAACAATGCTCCGTCCATTTTTTCTTAGAACTCTCTTTTCTATTTTATACTTTTGATCTCTTTGTTGCCTCCTTAGCTACTGCATTCCCTAGTTCTAAACCACACCGGAAAATTAAGCATTTCCGGCGAATGGTATATAATCTTTTTCTTTCTATTGTTTCCCAACTTTCCCTTTTTTTTTTGGGTGCTTTTGTGTTTGGAGAAATAGGCGAGAATAGGGAATCCTACAAAACTCGAAGTAGGAAAAGGCAATTAAATCAAAGAAAGATAACAAGAGAGTGACAAATAAATAAAAAGAATCAAATGTAATTAGAAGAGAGGGAGAGTAAATAATTAAGGGTCGTGTTTGGTTTAAGTAATTTTAGATTATTAGGGGAATGGAATGTCATTTCTCGTTTGGTTGGTAAATTTTTTCAGTTTGATAATTTTTTATTCTCAATAGAAGTATTTTGGGGTATATTATCGGGAATGTGATTACCTCATTTCTTTAGGTATTGTTGAATTTCTGGAGTTTTAGAAATGTCATTAATTTTATTTTTCAAAAATATTCTTCTTTTGTCGTTGAATAAAAAAAATTCTACGAAGATTAAATTATAAATTTATCCTTGAACTATTTTAGATTTACAAAAAAATCTATAATTATAATTTTATATGAAGTTCAGATGTTAAAATAAAATTTTACTCTTTCATTAAACATATTTATCTTTTTAATTTTGTAAAAAAATTATATGAATTTTATGAATTTTAATTTTTTAAAAAATATATATAAATTAATTATAGTAAAATTATAGTAGAATTCAACTTGTTAAAAAATAAATATATAATAAAGATTATTTTGATAAAATATACATTCTAATAATTTTATTTCTTTAACCAAACATTTTAATTTTAAATTCCTACTAAATAAATCAAACACAAAATACAATATTTTCTATAATCTTATTCTCACTAATAATTTTATATTTTATAAAACAAATGAACTCTAAGGGAGGCGGCTTTCCCATAGGGAAACGTTGCTTTCTATGCTCAGTAATTGTAATGTTTTACTACCAGCTCGGCTCAGCTTCAGTGGCTACTTTCTTAATACCGATTATGCCCTTATTTTTGTGCGAAATATCGGGATTCCAACTCTTATTTCTTTTCTGTTTTCCATTTTTCCCTCCGGTTTTCTTTGTGACGTGACGGAATCGTCTAGGAATACGAAGGTATAAATGCGTCATTTTGTGGCTGTTCTGGCTTTATCCTTACTTTTCACCTTAATTACATTAACACCATTCCTTTCATTGCTCTTTTTTCCCAGGAAAGGGAGGGAGACTGAGAGAAGGGGGGGGGGGAGAGAGTGGCCCGTCCTCTCCTTTGATTTAGTCCCATATGGATTGCTAGTCCATTTTTTTTATTCTTTCATCTTTGATTTTAATTATATAAAAAAATAGGATTATTTGACCAAGAAACTTTTATTTACACCGTGCCATTAAATTATTTTCACTTCGCTCTTTAAACGAGATGTGACATTTTTACTAAAAATAATTTTTGCATGTTACTTTATGTAATTTTGTTCTATAATAAGTACTTTATTATTTAGCATTTGTTAAGAACTTTCTCCACGTTATATATAATTTCATGCTAGAATACGTTTCTAAGTTATATATAAATTTTATGCTAATTGTTTTACAATAATTTGGATATTAAACAAATTGTTGTATACCTAACCCAAAATGATGCATTTGGCTTTAACGTAGTCGAACAATAAATAATTAATATGTATAAGTTATTAAATGCATTTTTTTAAAATTGTAATAAATACAATTACATTAAAAACAATTATAATAACTTTATGTAGATTAATAAATTAATAAATCAAATATCAATAATTAAATTTAAAAAAAATTATAATTTAAAATAAGTATACAATTTAAATTATCACAATAAAAAATCATTATGATTTATAATCAATAATTATCCTATCTTTAAAGACACTCACATGGTGAGATTTAAATCCAATATAAATTCAGACTCAAATACATACATGATATTTACGTACGGTGAATTCAAACAATGGATCTTAAAGTACTCATAACTTGAATGAAATTAATCGAGTACGTCGCATATCATCATATATTTATTTTAAGTTGAGATGTGTTGTAATTGTAATTTTAATATATAAGATATAATAGTTCGTTATTTATATATGAAAAATATTATGGTAAATTATATGTTTAGTATATATAATATTAGTTTTATTTCATTTAGTACCTAAACTTTTATTTTTCTCAGAATCATATCTAATGTTTACTTTTTGTTTTATTTTAATATATTGTTGTTTAAAAATGGAACTGTTACACACGTGGCATTTTTTATAGGTAAATTATATCATTCATCACTTAACTATCTTCTCACTCTTATTTTAGTCACTAAAGTTTAAAAATTTTCAATTTAACCACCTAACTTTCAAATTACTCATATTTTAATCACTCTAATTTATTTTATTAATATTTTTTGTGACATTAATTTTTTTCCTTATTTTATTAATATATAATTAAAATAAAAAAAATTGAAAGTTAGAGTGATTAAATTAGGAGTAACTTGAAATTAAGTAATTAAATTAAAAAAAATAAACTTCAATGGCCAAAACAATAGTGAGAAGATAGTTGAATGATGAGTGATGTAATTTACCCATAAAAAAGTGTTGCAATTTACCCATAAAAAAGTGTCCCGTTGTAACAATTCCTTTAAGGTGTGTTTGGATCGGGGTATGTGGGATTCCCATGGGAATGAAATCCACATTCCCATGTTTGGTTGGTTGTGAATCTCATTCCCGATAATATTTTATTACCAATAATAGATTTTTTTGGGTATATTATCGGGAATGTCATTACCTCATTTTCCTTAGATATTGTTGGATTACCGACGTTTTGGACTAAAATGCCCTTAATTTTTTTTAAATATCATTCTTCTGTCATTGAATAATAAAAATTCTACGAATGTTAAATTACAAATTTATCTTTAAACTATTTTAGATTTACAAAAAAAATCTATAATTAAAATTTTATATGAAGTTCAAGGGTTAAAATAAAAATTTACTCTTTCATTAAATCTTTTTATATTTTTAATTTTGTAAAAAAATTATATAAATTTTTTGAATTTAATTTTTTTTAAAAGAAAATATATAAATATTTTACAACTTGTTAAAAAATAAATATATAATAAGGACAATTTGGTCAAGTATACATTTCAATAATCTTTTATTCTTTTAACCAAACAAGGTAATCTTACATTCCTGCTAATCCAACCAAACACAAAATACAACATTCTCAGTAATCTTATTCTATGGTAATCTTTTATTCCCATTGGTAATCTTACAACACAAATCTTACATTCCTAGGAAAGGTTTTAATGGTAAGGTGCCAAATCGAAATAAAAAGCAAAAGTTATGTATGATCTTAAAATAACTTAAAGTTTAGATACTAAACATGTTGTTCACCCAAAATAGTATACATGTAATAATATATTAAATTGAAATTAACTGAAAGTTTTAGTTAATTAGGAGTATTCAGACAAATGGAAAGGTGGTATAAAATGCTATTTGCAAATTGTTCTTCTGCGCGGTGTGTTCTATTTTTTGTGAAACAAATAAAAAGTAGTTTTAATGTTAAAATTAGTGGTGGTGGATAATTTGGTAATAAACTAAAACAAAATAATATCCAAGTACTTTGTGACTTAAATTAATAGATGTTTCTATTATTTCACTGTCTACATTTCTATAGGCAACATTGCAAGGAAATAGTATGATAATATAGATATAGAATTTGTCTACTAACTATAGTACAATAATAAATATTTTATTATTTAATAATTAATAAGGAGTGACGTTCTATTATTTATTTATTTTTAAATAATATGAGGTTTTATAATATAAGATTTGTTCAAAATTTTCTTGATAAGTCAATAATACATATACACCATGCATACATAATTACTTGAACACATGACCTTTAAAGATAATAATATTCCATTTTATTATTAAAATTATTTGACTAGTTTAACATTACTAGTAAAGTGGAAAAAGTTGACAAATTAAACATGCAAATATAATTTCAAAAAAAAATATTTTCTACCAACTAAATATAATGTAATTAGACTAAAATTTATCAATCGTGACGTCTTGGTTCACGGAATGTAAGATTACTTTTGGAATAACATTATTGGAACGTAACATTATTATGGGAATATTGTATGATCATGTTTGGTTTGTTTAGTATGAATGTAAGATTACAATATTTAGTTGGAGGAATATAAGGTTACTTGGATGCATATTTTACCAAATTATCCTTGTGATATTTTTTTAAAAGTTAAACTTTAATATTAATTTATAAATATTTGAATGAAAATTTATAAAAATATTTTAATCGTTATACTCTCTAATTTTTTAAAAGAAATTACATTTAATATATAATTAATATAATTAGTATATTAAATTTATATTTTAAAATAATGTTCATAAGTATCATATTTATTTATATATAATATAATATAATATAAAAAAGTAATATTATGATAGTAAAATATTATTTTAAATAATTACATTTTTACAATAATACTATTTTTTTCATCCCATAAAATTATAAATAGTAAAATATTGAATATTAAAAATATAAATATTTTAAATTCTCAAAATTATTAATATTTTAGTAAATCAAACTCTTTTTATATTATTATTATTTTTATAATTTTGAGTAAAGTATAAAAAATAAGAATTTAGAAGTATCATTATAAAAAGAATTCATTAGTCTAAGGGTATTCTTGTCCAAAGTGGTGGGAATGTAAGATTACCTAATAATTTAGAGATAAAGACATTCTCATCATTTTAACAAAAAAAAGTTACTATTGAAAAAATAATATTTCCGGTAATGTAATATTCCGTGAATTAAACGTGAGAATACAAGGTCAAAAAAAAAATTCTCACTGATAATGTAAGATTCCGCGAACTAAATGCACCTGTCCACATATTTATAAAATATAATAGTCAATTTTTTAAATTTTTTGAAGAAGTTCCATTAAAAACATGAAGTGGTTGCCTTTTTTTAGTTAACATAACTAGTTTAGAATAAGTCGTAAAATAACTAATTAACATAGTTACTTTGTTATCAATTAAAAAAGTCGCTTTCACAGTTGGACCGACCGCATGAGCTGTCACACGTGGGGCCCACATGACCAGGTGTTCAGCTGTCGATTGGGGCCGCCTTTACGACTCCGCTTAAGGAAAAGTCCAACGTGCTAGCCATCTTCCCCCGTTCAACGGGACATAATCGTCACCTTGTCCACCATAATCAGTGACACGTCAGACTTGAGAACGTAACCAATTCCTCTCTAATACAAGAGCGAGTGCAAATAACCAATCACCTCCCACCAAGTGCTTTAGGTTGTACTTAACATCGATTGCTTTAGGTTGAACATTGGGATTGATTTCTGTTTTTTTTTTGGAAATTAATGAATAACAATAATTATTTTTAAAACATGCTGTTTTTATAAATTAATGAATAATCAAAGAAAGCTAAAAAGAATCGTTGAATTTAATGGCGTTAACTTTAAATTATTCTGACGTATATTTCTAATTTTTTATTATAATAAAAAAGTCCACATTTGATGGGTATCATCTTCTTTTTGTATTTCAAGCATGAAATTCTTATTCCACGTCTGTGTCCCTTGTAATCTTTTTGGAGTTCATATTCCGTTTCCCTAATAATTAAATGCTAATTCAATTATTTCACGTAACAATGTAACTCTAACCGGATGATAGTACCTTAGAGTTTATTTTATAGGAATTACAAATATAATTATAATTATAAATACAATATCTTAAAATTAAAATAAATCTGAATGTAAGCTATAATGAATTCGAACATAATTGACAGAAATATAAAACTTTAACTTATACATAATTTTATATAAATATATATATATATATATATATATATATAACTCAAACTTAAAACCCAAAATTGATTTCATCATTCATTAAAACATCTCATATTTACTTGAAAATGTACCTTTTTTTAAAATTAATTTTAGTCTGATGATGGTAAATATTATATCTTCTACTGATAATTTATACCTTATAACTTTTTTTTTTGAAAAAATAATAAAATTTTCCTACATATATTTCATTAAATAACAAAATAAAATTATCGGTTATCATTATTATTTATGATCACTACAAATATTATGAGAACTAAAATATATATATATTTTGAATTCTAATCTTTTATACCAACCCACAACAATGCGTACAAGTTAATTGCGATAATATTTGTTAGGGTAAAGTATACAAATGACCCGACCCGACCCGACCCGACCCGACCCGACCCGACCCGACCCGACCCGACCCGAGACGAGACGGACGGCGGCGGCGGCGGCGCGCGAGAGTCCCCATTGTTCTCTGTCACTCAACAAGGAAGTGAGAAAGCCAAGCCTTAAATACCATTCCCAATAGTGTTTCCAATACTATGTGGGATTTGAGCATTACCAACACTTGTTCCCAATACTATGTGGGATTGAGCCTTAAATAGTGATATTATTTTTGAATGTTTTGCTTAAAATTGTAATAATCGCGATTGATTGTAGATTGACTTTTAATTATGACATATTTAATCGTATAATACTAATGCAATTGGTTGCTGATTCAGTTGTTTTAAGGTGCATGATTGTTAATTGTTTCCTGAATAATCACATTGTATTGGAAACAAGTGTTGGTAATGCTCAATCCCACATTGTATTGGAAACACTATTGGGAATGGTATTTAAGGCTTGGCTTTCTCACTTTCTTGTTGAGTGATAGAGAACAAGGGGGACTCTCGCGCACCGCCGCCGCCGTCCGTCCGGTCTCGTCTCGGGTCGTGGTCGCGGATACTATCTTTTTAGAGAAAATTCTTAAGAAACAAAATCTTTTTTTTCAACGAATTTGGAAAATCGCAACGACAACTGTAGACTACCGCAACGAATTTGGAAAATCGCAACGACAACTGCAGTGGAAAATTGCAACGCGAAATGGAAAATCGCAACGCGAATTTCAACTATCGCAACGCGAAATGCAACGCGAATTTGCGATAGTGGAGATCACGTTGCGATTTCAACTATCGCAACGCGAAATGGAAAAACGCAACGCGATTTTCAACTATCCTAGTGCGAAATGCACCGTGAATTTGCGATAGTGGAGATCGTATTGCGATTTTGTTGGTCATTTTCGCAAATCCAAAAAAAGTTGGTCAAAATCGTATATTATCTAGGATTTTTTGTCACTGAGGTTATTTTCTCAATATATAAATGCATGTTCTTAAAAATAAAACCTAGCTACGTGGCTTTCTTTTTAACATTAATCATGATTCCCCCCTACAAAAATAACAATTTAACGAAGAAGTTAACCTCACAGTAATATCGGTAATTAATACATTAGCTACAAACAGAAAATAATAAAAAAAAATCCTATCATTTATTAAATATAAATGTCCAACGAACATATGTTAATTAAAAAAAAAATCCAAATATATGATATTTGTGTTTTAAAAAACAAAATACGTGTTGGATTGCTATGGTATACATTAAAATAAAAATCAACCAAAAATCTAAGAAATAATTACACTATAATTGAGGAGAAATGATTTTTTTTCTTAAAAAAATAATAAGAAAAACGAAAGGAAAAGGACGATCAATTGGAGCACGGTCATAGCTGGGGTCTCAGTTGTGCATGGAACATGAAGAAGACCTAACGAAACTTAAACCCTAAATATCAACAAATCAGAATAAATAAATAAAAAGAATAAAAATGGATCCTTTTGGACACCCGGAGACAGAAATCGACCAGATGTACAAGTTGGAAGTGATTTTAAGATCACAATAAATAAGTAAACAAATATAAACAATTAAAAAACGATCGAGTGGTTAAGCCAAGCTCTTAGGTGGTCCACCATCCATGTGATGATTTTCTTAAAAACAAATCCCTGCATTTCCCTTTTTATTTTTCTATTTCTTTACTTTGTTTTATCTTATAATAACGTGTAATTGCTGTTGTCGACACACTCAACAAATAAAAAAATGAATATATATATATATATATATATATAGCGTCGATTATTAACTAATAAAAACATGTAAATTTTCTAAACACCCACATTGTTATGTGCAGATGCATTAGCTTCTCTAAGGATACTTCAAAAAATGAATTTCATTAAATTAATGTATTAATGGTAATTTCATTCTTGCGCACCACAACTTTAGAATCGGATTCATCATGATTTCATAGATTTGGATAAAAGCTTGAGCTGACGGCCACGGTGGTTGGTTGGTGGCTGTCCTACTAAAAATGGAGAAATTCAAGGTTTATGATAAATATAAAAAATAAGATGATTTAAGAATTTGCGTTCACATGTAAAGATAAAAAAATGTTTTTTTTTTTACTTTTTAAGACATAAATAATGTTGAACAGTAATTTTTCAGATAAAAAATATATTTTAATTTATGTTGAAAACTGTTTTTCAAAAAGTTAAATTTATAATTTGTATTTTTTCTTAAAAGTATTTTTTGAAATAAAATTATTTATTTATTCATTCTAAAATATCCGTTAATTCTTTTATATTTAAAAATAATGTTTAAAATAAACAAAAATAATTTTGAATGTTAATAAATAATAAAAAATTATTTTTCTGACATTTTTTCAATATATATATTTTAAAACAATAGGCAACTATAAAATAGAAAAAAAGGAAAGAGAATCGAATTCCATTATAGGATTTACACGAGAGAAGGTGGATTTTTAAATGTTTGGTATTCCATAGAAAGGGAAGATGTGGATACAGCAATCGGAATGGACGGTGATTGATCAATGTACTCATTCAAAGTTGAATCTGGATTAGCCTGCCCAACCGACCATCGAGGATCATGGATAGATAGCCACCCTTTACAATCATAATATTTAAAAGATTCAATGAATTATTTATTTTTTTGAACTTTTATTATTAATGTTTAAATTTGTATTATTACACTCTAAATTTATTAATGTCTATTAAAAAAATTAGTGCTCTAATGAAACTTCTAAAAAACAATAATGATATTGCAAATTATTCAAGTCTTTTTATTCAGTTTAATCTTTAATCTGATTTTTTCCCTTCAAAATTGATTGAAGATACAATACTGGAGCCAATGATTAATTTATGATCAAAGTAATTTCACTCTACCAGTTGCTCATTGATGCTGATTTGGGAAACCGTCGCAAATAATTATTTACTTTGAATTTTAATGTAAGAAAAAAAACCATGAATAAAGCGAAGGAGGAAAAGAAGAGAAGAAAGAATAGCGTCAGGCGAGTGTAGGAAATTGAGATGGTCATAAAAAGAAAGGTGAGCGATTAAAATGATTAAAAGAAGACGAGTAAAATCCAAAAACAGAGAACCTGTGAAATAGCGACGTAATTGATGGAGAAGGGAAGGGGAAGGGGCCCTTTTCAGTCTGATTGAACGGTCAAGTTCGATTGGACGGTTTAGAGATTGTGTTTTTGGTTTTGGATACGATTCTTCTCCCTCTCATTATAACTGGATACAATTTTTGGTTTAATATATATGTAGTTTTATATAAACGAAAATATTTGGTTGCCAAACTTGAATGAATATATTCAATTACTTAACCAATTTAAGACAGAATGAAGAGCCGAAGATGAAACAGAAGAATAGTAGACTACAGCTGGGATCTTTTCTTGTGTAAGAAATCAGAACACATATCTTGATAGCGTCAGCATGTATCTTTTAACACGATATAGTAACAGAAACAGGGAGATGGGTCTGCAATTGGATTCAAGAATCTCAATTTCTGGAACAGAGTAAGATTTCTTTATAGGTCAAGTATATTTTATTGTATTTTGAATCTGTTACAAAAAAATAAACTTTTTCTTGGGTTACAGTGAAAACCCAATTCTTGGGTTAGTCAATGGGAAAAGATATAATATTGTATTATAATCCTTATTTTATAAAACCTTTTGTAATGTGGTGGTCCCAAAGTTTTTGCCCCTCCCCTCCCTAACTCGTCAAAAAGAAAAGAATAAAGTGAAGTTGCAGTCGGGTGAGAGGTTAATCAGAAGGGATTTGGCCGAAAATATCATGGCATGAATCCCATTTCCCCTCATCTCTAGCCTCCCAATATCCACCAATATAACGGTATGTGTCATTGCTTTTATCCTTTGCAAACCACCTTGGCTTCCAACCCCTCTCTTGCATCTTTCGAGCCTGTTTAACCATACCCATTTACAACTATAATGTGCTATGTTTTGATTACATATGTCTTTATACAATTAAAAATACAATTATTACACGAGTTTTAAAATACCATGTCATAAATCATCATTAGTATAAACATAAACTTAAAATTATAAAGATGAGAAAAAAACTCTAGGACTAAATAATAGCTATTCAAAATAAGCACCATTTATTCATTTTCTTTGTTTAAACCAAGCTTATGTGATTGACCGAGTATTACAAAGTAAAATTAGTTTCTCTTAACTGATACTTAAAACACGAGAAATAAATAGCACCCGTATAATCAATTGTAGCATTAAACCTATTAGCTAAATCCCTTAAAGCTACAAAGAAAATAAAACGGGATTTCCAGAACGCCTCAGTTGGGGGATTTTTTAGTAACCAAACTATAATTTGCATGCAATGTAACTGAGCTGAACGCATGCATCATTCATTTTAGCTCTAGTGCTACTATGTTATGGTCACAAAAAAAGATGGTTTTCTTAGTTTACACAAGAAATGTTTATCTCAACCGTTTTCGTGTAGGATCTAGGATAAAATCTCTGCTTATCCATATGCAAAACCATGGTTGGCCAAAAAAAAAGGTCCTAAGGCATTGCTTATACCCTAGATTGCTTAGTGAAGTTTTACAATCATGGGCAATCCTACTGACATCCTAGTTAGCAGTTGGGCCGGATGCTAGGAGTGCATTATGAGACAACTTCCAAGAACATGTCTAAACGATGTTGCTCATACCAAAATTTGTGTGTTTGCTTCAGAGTTTCCTAGAAGCCAAACAAAGGAAAGACTTGGTGCTGATCTAATAAAGCAATAGTTCCTGACACTAAATTTGCGTGTTTGCCAATTTGCACCATGACACACATAATTGAAAATAAAGATGAAACAATATGTAAAACTTACCTGCCGTTGCCGCTGTTCCAATCTCAACTTCTCTGAATTTGCCATTTCATACTCCCCATTTTCCAGATACCTTTGATCGGGTCTCAGCCTTGAATCAGTAGGAGGTAGCTTTTCCTGCATACACAAAGGAGATTAAAAAAGAGTCCTGTTACTGCAATCCAGCTCGTAGGGTATGCAGACACAGGACAACGGTTTCAAATTGTTCCGTTTCCTTCTTATATGTTCCAACCAGTAAATTGTTACATTTCCTTCTGATATAAACATAATGGAATTTTCATACCGTCCTCTTAAGGCATTAGATTGGTGCTAAATTTAAAAATCCAATCAAAACTATTATATTAATCACCTTGAGACCAGGAGTGAGCTCATTCAATGTGATAGCAAAACGTGTTAAGTTATATCTGGTGGGATTTTTAGGAGGCTTGCTCCGTTGCCATAGTAGATTAGCTTCCGATTGAAACTCTTGCCCTTTTCCCTTAGAACAGTCTTCATTCACATAATACACGCTTTCATTCCATTTTCCAAATATTGTAGCCACTGTCTTTCCATTCCTATCTTGAACTGTACCATGTACCTGATGTGCAATTATTTTTTATCAAGAAATGAGGATACTAGAAAATATCATAATTCTATAAAAAAATGTATTTGATATAATTGTATAAAAAGGTTTCGAGGAAAATGAAAGATAACCTGGTGAGGAGTTCTGTCAACAATAGATTGCTCCTTGAATTTCAGCTTAGATGAATATTCACGATTCCCCTTTATTTGCATAGTACCACTGTGATCACAGTACAATTTTCCCAGTATGAGATTGTATATTGATGTTGTAACCTGGCAAAAGAAAGTCCGTTTTCAATGGGATGGAACAAATATATGTCGACATACATACACAGACCAATATATATGTATGTGTGTGTGTGTGTGTATATATATATTTGTTTGTTAGCTTTTGGAGTTATACCTTACTCCACTGGAACACTTCTCCATCTTCAAACTCCAAGGTCAAAACACCAACAGGATCAAGCGTAATTGAGCGACCCCAAAATTTGCTCTTTAAATTGCTATCGCCCCAAAATTTCCACCCTGTACCCTGACACTGACATGCTACAACAGTAGGATGATGACTGACCTGAGACCAAATATGGAATCATTATCAGCAAATTAATAGATAGCATCAAAACATAAACAAAGAAACAGATAAACTAGGGAAATTTTATACTCTCTCTATATAATAAGCACTGTGCAGTTCTTTTGCCAGTACCCTAGTCGGTGCAGGAGGTATTGATGCCTCAACAACAAAAGAAAAGCCACTAATATTGCCAAGAACTATGACCGACGTGCATAATGTAGTTTAAGATTGTTTATTCAGGTTCAATGTCTTCAGAAACACTCCAACTAATTTGACAATGGCTAGGTTGATTTCACCAGACCCATAGAACTCTACTAACTTCATTTATAGTTAGGCACCCAAAAAATACAATCTTAGGTGATGATAACCGACAAGCTTGCTCCATTTGTTTGACATGTTAAGGTTGAACACGTTACAAGGTTTTCAAATTAGCTGACTTCTCTATGAGTATCTAGACCAAGTAAAAAGGAAGCAACATAAGAAGAAACTAAGAGAGGTAAGCAAACAAAAAAAGGAAATCCATGCTCGGATTTTTTACACACCAAAGTATCCATAATGTACTAAAATTGCAAAGTTCTTGCAGTATAGCATTTGACATAGGGGAAATAAAAATAGTTTTAATTTTAGATTATTGAAATAAACAGGTGAAGTGATGTCGCATAGAACATATAAAGTCAAAACTAAGTGCAATATTCCTATGTCTGAGAGTTATACATAAAAAAAGGTTTTAAGTTCTGTGCATATCGAATTTGATTGTTAAATTGACTCCTGGTTAATGAGGTGACTGAGCAGCACATTGCTCAGTCACAAGGTTGATTTTGGAAGTGAGGTTAAGTCATTATGAAGTTTGAAGGATAATTTTGTGTAAATGCAGGAAAACAAAAATAGACAAGGATATACCACATCTTGAATATAAACAAACCTTCTCTGAGAAGAAGCGTAGGCCTTTATCTGGATAGTCAGCCTCATATGTTTCCCCTAATAATGGATTAAAAGGTTTGCACATTCTTCCTTCTGTTGAAGAATATCCAGACACAGCAAATGCAGCCACATTAAGAATTCTCATAAGGCTATTCCCCTGCATGTTTTAGAGGGGAAAATCGTGAGAGAAGAATCTTGCCAAAGATTCAGATTGTCAAAGTTCATGAAGAGAGGGAACTGGTATAAACATATAAAGGTTTGATGTGTAACAGAGAGAAAAGAAGCCGGGAAATCAGATAAAAGCAAGAGCATGATGGTGAAATATTAGAGTAGGAAACTTTGTCTTGCAATCAATGCTCTTATTTCTCAAACAAAACAGTACGGACCTCTATGACTCACCCTTTTCCCCCATTCATTTGCACGGTCAAGTAGATATGAATATTCCAAATCCTCAAAACACTTTTGAAGAGAAGAGATAGGCTCATTGAAGTAAACAGGAAGACAAACTTTTGTAAGGTCTTTCCCAATATTATCCTTGATAATTGACCAAAGACTTACACCCTTCTCCTTTTCAACTGGGTCAGGCAACTTTGTTCGTCGTTCAATGCAAGGAAAGTTACTTCCAACTGATTTAATAGCAGGATCAATGTCATCTTCAGAACCAAGAGTATTAAGGCCTTCAGCATCTGAAGATAAAGATGTCCGAACATCAGATCCGTTTTCTTTGAAGGAACTTGATGATAAAAACTCGTAAGTATCAAAGAAATGATGGTCATCTTCATCAGTTTCCTCTTCTGCTGCATCAACTATTTCGTTATCATCATCTGAGTCAGTAGTATGTCCTTCTGAATAAAAAGAAAAAAAATGATATCAATCTAAGATAACACTGATACGAACAGAAAGTAATGACAGTGATTTGAATTCAAATGAAACCAAAGAAGACAGCAAGCAGTTTATATATCAAGCAATCAGCATATGAACAATTATTGTACTAATCAAATGGAAAACATAATAAGCAATAAAATGGATGAGCAATAGACAAACATGATCTAATGGTTCAGTACTGTAAAGAAGGGAGACCTTTACTTGAATTCAAGTTGGCAAGTGCAAGTATTCCATACATAAAAATTGCATCAAGATAATATACGAACATCTGCTTAACAAGCGTTATAAGTTAAGTACAGGTAATATTAATACTCAGGCACATTGACGAGAGAACAGAAAATAAACTCCTATCTAATAACAAACTTTGAAAATTGATTATAAGAACCAACGACCTATCTTAACATATAATGAACGGTCCAGCATAAACTGGCTTACAGAACCATCAGTTGTAATAAATAGTTTTACTGCCAAATACCTTACCACTAGATTTATCTTGCTTTATCACAGTGGAAGCCACATGATTCCACCTGCTTTGGCTCTCACTGACCACTGTATTTTCCAAATCAACTTTTTCTGTCTGCAAAATAGGAAGCCAAAAGCAATTTCTTAGACGAAAACTGCGAAAAGAAGAAAATCTTTGTTTCAGATGTTAATCTTTAGCGATACAAGCAGTTACATACTGAAAATAAGTAGCCAATTCAATGTAGACCAGCTGCTTTCCTATACTATCACATGAAATTAAAGGAAATGGAATATCAAATGGAAGATGACATAATTGTTCAAGCTTACAAATATTTATGAAATTTCTCTGGAAATATAATTCAGTTTTAACCTAATAGAAGTCCTACATCAACTAACCCTTCTCTAACTGAAAGCCTTTAAATACCAGTGTATCCTAAAAATCACACCCATTTTTTTAATCCCATAATTTCTAAACAAAAGAATAATAAGAAAAAGCATAACGAATTGATGTAATTGTTTCTAAAACAATCAATCCAGTTTTTAAATTGAATGCCACTGAAAGAAGCAAATTTATTTATTTATTTTTTGTTCTTCCTACTTTGGTGACATATACCTCTAACTGACGCAAGGTCTCGATGAGAAGACCCTGTTTCTGCTTAAGCAAAAGCAGCTGCTTCTGCAATGCTGAGAATTCCGTCCTCATAATCTGCTCGCTCTCTTGGATAGCCAATTCGCTAACCCCTTCCTGCACCAGCCGTTGCCTCAACTTCTCCGTGGAAACCACCGTATCGTTAACCTGTGCCATGAGCACGCTATTGGGTATCCTAGGAAACAAATCCTTAACCGCCTGAAGTGCTTCCATCCACGCAGCCCGATCGTCCCGTGTCTCGGCTCGTAAATGAAGCATTTTCGTTCCGGTGTAAATCGAGAACCTCTTATCATCTGATTTACTTTCTTGGATCGAGGAAACCTGAGAAAATTTGCAAGAATTCAAAAATCAATTCAATTTTGCTTATATTTTCATACATTTACTTTTAGTTAATCAATATTTTCTTTGTATCGACCTTTAGGTGGACTTCACCGAATGGTTTGCGACGGCCTAGAGAATGCTGCGGAATGAGTTTGCGACGGCCGGTGATAATACGGAGAGACTCGTCGCCTATAACTTTGCACCCTTTTTCCGTTTCTTGGCTGACGGTAATCTTATCCGGTCCGTTGAGTTTATAATACGATAGCACTCCGTCTTGTAAAACGAACCACCTCGGTTTCCAACCTTTCCCGTAATTCACCCATTTGTAAAGCACTCCGGATATCCCGTTCCCTACAATGTTGTTTAGCTTCACATCCACCAGAGGCAAAGCAGCGATAGCCGTGGTGGCCTCTTTCCCTGAATGCATGCCATTCCTCCGGCTCATCCGATTATGATTCGCGCTACTGCTACGATGATAGCGAGGCCGCTGGCTTTGATCCAAGAATCGGGCCGATTTGGATCGGAATGTCGAAGCGGAAGAGGACGAGGAAGGTTTTTTCTCAGGATGATCCATGAAGACAACGTCGTGAGAAAGTGGTTTAAGACCGGCTCAGGTACGGTGGTTCCAAATATTTAAAAAAAAGAAAGAACGAAAGAAAGCGCGTGATTTAATTGTTAATCAAAAAAAGAAATGAAGTGTTTGGAGGATCCCGGGATCGGTAAAAGCTGACGTGGCGAGGGAGCACGGCGGTGTTACGGTTAAAGTCAAGGATAACATGGTGGGAAAATGTGGAGACGGAAGAGTTGTTTGTTTGTTTCTATATACGTGGATGATAGTAGAATTAGTGGACGGAGACGGTTTGAAAAATATTATTACTAAACAAGGACGGTCTTTTTTTAGGACAGGGGTAGCCGTTGGCAGGAGCTTCGGGCGGGTAACCCCCCACTCAGAAGAGCCAGAGAACACAACGGTGAGCAATTCGGTAGATTCGTTTATTTCATTTAACCAAAATAATAATAAAATAAAGCAGTAATAAGTTTAAGCAATAATAATAAAATAAGAATCTTCACACTCCATTTTTTTAAAATTTATTATTTAAATTTCCAGATTTTTTTTTTGTAAAATTTTAATTTCTTTCTATAATTTCATTTAAATTTATTTTTATTTTTTAAAATTCTCATTAAATCTTAAGATTTTCTAAAAATCTTAATTTTAATTTCATTTTTTTATTTTATCAACATTTGTCATTGAATTTAAGAAAAAATGTTAAAATTTATTTTTTTACCGTTAAAATGAGATCGACATGAATTATATGTAAAATTAAATTATATTTTATCTACTTAAAACAGTTTTTAAAATTAAAATTTTCACTCACAATATTCAAAGTCAATATTATAACAGTTTTTTATTTTATTTCATCTATACAAAGGATGAAACCAAAGAGACATGTGATGTGATGGATGATCTTAGCCTTCTAAAATGAGAAAAATTCTTTATATTTTCTAATAAAATATTAAAAAATTACATTTACCCATTAAAACTGATTACTTAATTTTGACCCCTAAAAGATTTATGAATCATGCACCCATAAAGCATTAATTTGAAGAAGTAATTTAAATATGATAAAGTTGGGGCAACAAACAACCACTTGTATTAATATAATTGACTACCAAGTGCCGACAAACAAATAGACTCTTAATTGTTACTACTTTTTAGTTGGTCCATATATGGCATATTATTTATGAATGCTGATTTCCTTATCATTAAAGAAAGTAAATTAATGAAAAGGTTTGGTTTTGGAGAAAAGGGCTTTAATATTAGATAATTAATTAGTAGATCAAGTTATAGAATTAGAGGCAGAAACATTTGTGAGCATCATCAAGTGCCTCTTTCTTTTGTTTTGTTTTTCAGTGTCAAAAGTTCTACAAGACAAATCACAAATCGCTAAACCATGTTGACAGTGGCGCATACCACTTCTACAACAGCAGCAGCACATAATGAGAGACGCATATATATGAGTCGACATAAGATTTTACATTAAGGAGTGAACTTATAAAATTCTAAGAAAATGTGAAGTTATAAAATTTTAAAGGAAACAAAAATAAATTTTTAACCGAAAATATTAAAATTATATAAAAAAAATTAAAATTTTAAAATGACGATAATCTCCATCCATTCTCCCTCTATCCATCACTATATACGCCTGTTAGAAGTTTACATGTAACAGTCAGGATTCGTATCATCTTGTTAAGGACCTAAGGTGTTAATATAAAGTTTTAATGTATCTTTCCAATTATCCACAATATTTTTAATATTTAAAATAAATAAATATAATTAAACTCAATTTTCTATAAAGCTTACATACAATTTATAACTTTGACAAAAAAATAAAAGCCAAGTTTTTTTTTGTTCCCACAAGAATGCAACACGTCAAACATAAAACAAACAAGAATCACATTATCTTTAATATTTCTTTTAGAAAAAATGTTTAATTTTTAATCAATATTTAATAAATTCAATACTATAAATACATTCAATCATAATTTTCTAAAGGATTAACAGCTTTAAAATTATTACTCAATCAAAATGTTAAAAATATAATATAGAATTGACATCCAAAATAAGTCAAATAATAAAATTTTAATATTGCATAAAATTTCAATTTATCACAAGTAAAATTATTTTTTTAAAAATAATCAATAAATTAATTTTAAAAAAGAATAATTATTACCAAATTAAAAAAAAACACTTAAAATATCTTGAAAGATAAATTACTTATCATATAAAATCTCTTTATATCTAAAGAGAGCACACAAAAAATAAGAAAAACTTAGAACAAATAGTTTTGTTTTTGGCCCAAGGAACACTGTCCAGGCATCATAGCTGCTAATGCCGGACACGAAACAGAAAATATAACAAATATATGATACCAAATACAAGAATATCAAAAAATTCCTTTAAACATTTATTCTAACACTAATATTGATATGTTTCGATATACCATTTCAGGATTGCCTTTTATCTTTTAAATATTTTTCATATACTACATATAATAAGAATATACCTGAATTGCACACATATAAATATATTTATATAAAAAATATAAACTTTAAGACCAATATGGAACAGTATTGTCAGCATCGAGAAAATAATAACTAATATGATTTATCCTCATAAAGAACAAGGCCGCAAAGATGAGACTCAATTTCTAAAATAACGCCTTGATTCACAGGGCATATCTGGAGTAAACATTTCATGAGTTCTGTTCAATAGTTTGTGTCCAAGAACATCTAACCTGAATAAATGAAGGAAAAACTTGTTTAAGTCTGACCAAAATCTCATTCTATCAAATTTTAATATTTGGAAATAATTAAAAGAAAAAAGATTGAGTAAATCAGCTCTGTACATGCTACGACGTGACAGTTGGCCTCCGGTCGAAAATGGCATGGTCTTCATTCAAGTTTTCTTCTGACCAGTCCTTTGAAGAAGTCAAAACTGAGGCCAAATCAAAGGCAATATTATAGTGAATGTGGAAATCATAAGCAGCTTGAATTTGTCATGTGAAAGTACATGGAAACTACTACTGCCAATGAAACCGGTGCCTTGGAATGTTTTATATTCAAACAAAACAGAAACAAAGGGAATCTATTGCTCTCAGGATGCAGCAAAACAAAATATATTATTTTCCAACTTCTTAAATCGATTAAAATATGTAGTTAAAAGGTTATAATCCTCAGGAGAGAGTATACATGTATTGTTTTAATCATTTAACATCACAAGAAGTCTGGATTGTTGACATCATATTCAAGGAACTTTTACTTTAGATCAATCGAAACAGACATCCTAAAATTTTCAGTTTGTCATATTACTTACTTATTTAGCACTAATACCCTTGATGCTAAAATGGTCTCTCTGTTTTGATTACCGAGGAACGAGGATAGCACATAGCAGTGTCAATAACTAGGTATCCTCTGAAGTTCTCACAGAATCCAGTTTTAGAGGAATCCATTAAAGCTTCAAGGATCCATGTTAATCTTTTGTTTTCTATATGTATGTGCCTGGAGGTGTTTAAATTAGACACTACCTATAAAGTAGAGCTGAACCCTGCAATGTATTAATGTTATCTTCATAAGTCTACTTTAGCAAGAAAAACAGTGGAAGCTAGATACCTGTTTCCATCGGGATGAAGCTCACACATTTGATTGTCGTCACCAATAGCTAACAAATATCCTGATGCTGTCAAACCCTGCCAAAAAGTAAGTGATAAATACTTTGTACATGTAACTTATAAGACATTGTAATTCAAGTTAGCTTACACAACAAGCTCCCTATGTTTACCACAAGATCATTGGCTATGCCCTTTCCACACAAAGAAGATCCACACGTGTACAAGGCAACAACCAACTCTAGAGAAACAAACTTTATTACGAGCATAATCTCTAAAATGAAGATGTTCTTTCATGGCATTGTTTATTGCAACCATAAAGATATGTAAACGAAATTTCACCAAGTAAAATGAGTCTTGAATAACTCTCTCCAATCATCATTACTAGCAAATATAAACTACAAATAGAAGAATGGGAATAAATGTATGTGGTAAGTTTGCAGATATTGAAAATTATTTACTCGAAGAACACGACTATTAAGTCATGGAAACAGAAACGTTGCCATTTTCTTCTTTCATGTCTATACCCACAAGTAGACATGGAACCATACCTGTATTGTAACCACGTTTTCAACAACTTTATTCTCATTCTTTTCCTGTACAATAACTCTCTGTCCACTGCACAGCCAATTCAAAATAAAATCACACGCCTATAATAAGAAAACTTTACAGCATACAGGCACGACATAGATGATAGAAAAGTTTCACTACAGTTAATTATGTTCATAATACAAAGGAGAGACACAAACATAGTTGGATTGCATCAACTAAGAAGAAGAACATGTTACGAACACTAAAGCTTATAAGAAAAGATCATTATGGAAATACACACACCGGCACACATGTTGAATAGGCAGTTCATGTTCAATTAAATTATTGAGTCAGCTAAATGACATGACGAAACCTCCTCAAACTTCTAATGATTTAACAGCTCTGGAAGACTAACAGACCTCAATTTTATTCTCTGGATATGTCAATCCATGAAAACCACTTTCTTGAAGGTTTCTCCATTATATACATTTAAAGACATTGAGATTCAAATAAGAACACCATAACATCTGGCAACCTATCCTGGTTTTGATGACCATAGATGAGGACAACAAAAATGTTTGACTTCATATTAATGCAGCCAGGGGCAATTGTTTGTAGCAATAAAAAAAATTGAGGTCAATAAGTCAACAGCCTAACTTTAATCTTCAAAAAGAAACAACTATGTGCAGAACTGCTACAACCAGAGCCCTCTCATAGCTAGATCACACTTTAAATTATTAAATCCACAAAGTTCCATAACAGACCAAGTGCATGTATTGAAAGATGAAAGTGGTAAAAGAGAATTTACCTGTGAAGCCATGTTCGATAGTAAAGTTCCTCTAGAGTTTGAAATCCTGCATGTTATATCCCCCCCAAAAGTAAACTTGGACTTAATATTGTATCGAAAGCTATTGAATCCAATTAACAGATAGAAAAAATACAACACCATTGTTTTGTCAAAAAAGAAGACCCTAAACAATTGGTTTCACAATTTAGAAAATTAAAGAACCTCTTCAGAAAACAAAAAGGAGAAAAGAAAACAGTGGACAAAGTATCGATAACAAAAGAAAATTTTTGGGGCTTACACAAATTTCCTGAAGGAGTACATTCTAAATAATGAGCTATCAGAGCATCAGAGGACAGAGGATGTAAAGAAGGGCAACAGTAATGCATAATTAACGGAGGTAAGAGTCAGGAAGATGCAACTGCTTTTATTCTCCAAAGACAACTCAGACAAATTTCAAATCCTATAATTAAGGAATTAATAGTAAAAAGAGAAAAAAAAAAGCATTTTCCAGCATTTCAGTCTGTCAGAAATTTATGTAAATAGTTTCAGCATGTATGAAAATTGTACATTTATAAGAGTGACCAACTCGACAGAGTAAATACTAGATAGTAGTTTTACATACCAGGACACTGTAGAGAGCACCAAAAGATTGACTCACCTTGATTTATAAAAATATCATACATCATCTCAAATTTATTAAAGAAGGCAGCCATGACATCTTCTCTTCTAAATTCATTAGAACTAGCATAAAGCTCTTTTAATACTGTATTCAAACATGTTGTTGGTTTCTCATTGCCAACATTCAGACCTATACCTGCATGATCATCAATTGATTTGTAAGCATCATCATGAACATAAATTGTATAAATAAAATAAGGCAAGCAATATGCTATTCTCGATTGTACGTTAAGATTCAATTGATCAGCAATATACCCCCTAATGGAGCCAGAATTTGCCATGTTGGAGAAGGATCTTAATTGAAATGCCTTCAAAGGTGCAAAGGCATAGAAGAACTATTGGGGTTCAAAATCAATGTACTTTTGAAATTATAAGAGAAATTAAAATTACAAAAAAAACAGAAATTAACTTTTAAGAAATTTTGAGGGTCACAACCTTTAAGCTTTTAACTAGTCAGCGGCTCTGCTACTGAATCTAGGGATTTAAATTTTAAACAAATAGAGAGAAGGGATCTTGGTCAATATCAATATACCCCCTAATGGAGCAAGAATTTGCCATGTTGCAGAAGTAAGGATCCTAATTGAAATGCCTTCAAAGGTGCAAGGGCATAGAAGAACTACTGGGGGTCAAAATCAATGTACTTTTGAAATTATAAGAGAAATTCAAAAACAGAAATTAACTTATAAGAAATTTTGAGGGTCACAACCGCCAAGCTTATAACTAGTCAGCAGCTCTGCTACTGAATCTAGGGATTTAAATTTTAAACAAACAGACAGAAGTTTACGTTGTCCGATTGAATTTGCAATATTGTCACGCAAAGGATTGAGTCATTTTACCAGAGCTAACATTGAACTTCTTTGATTTGTAAGTTGACGTGCAAAGAATTCCTCCAACTTTAAGGCCATTTAAGTACAGATCATTTGGCCACTTGATCCTAACATCAATACAGGGGAATCCCTGAAACCATTTGTGAAGAAGTAAAACTTCAGAATTACACTAGAGAATAATTTGAAATATATCAATGGTGCACGATCTGAATTATTGAAGTACCAGTGACATACACCAAAAGGAAAATTAACATTTTCCTAGTTGCAACGCATGATAAGGGCAATTAAAGTTCCATGATTTAGCTTTGACAGGTACTTATAAAAAATAATGGACTAAATATCCTTCTTTTTCAGCGACATTCATCTTTTAATTTTATGGACTTTTTCTGCCTGCTGGAATGAATTTTAAAGATTCAAACATTAACTTTGCTTTCCATACTCTAAGAAACTAACCTAATAATTTCTTTAGCCCAACAAATGACCAGAAAGCCGGTACCTCTCCATTGCATTGTAAAAAAATATATATCCATATGGGTAAAAAAGAGAAAGAAGAGAGGCGTACATTTCTATCATAAACATCTTTTATAGCCTCTGTCACAGCAAGAGACACCACATATTGTACCAGAGGCACAATTTTTCCATCATCCATTTGTAATGTAAATGAAAACATAAGGCATCCCCTAGGAGACTCCCACGCATTCTTGGACCGACCTGCAAAAAGTCTCTTAAACATTTTACAAAACCATATTAACCGAAATTCAAATTTCAATCATTCATAAATACAATTTACCTCGCCCTTTAAACTGAGTATCAGCTACACAAACTGCACCAACTGGAAGTTCACAAAAATTACTGCTCAAAAACTAAAAATCAGACATTATCATTAAAAAAATCCATAATTCAACTAAATTCGTTTTTCTTTCTTTCTATCGGCAGATGAATGGTTTGCTTACTGAGAAACGATGTCATGCGTGGAAGGCAACAGAGGAGACCAAATAAGGAACCGACCAAACCGTTTAGTTGAGAGTGAATTAAAAAACAATTGGACATTAAAAGCATCTTCACCAAATCGGGAACTATTAATCTCCGATTGTAAATGAGTTGAAATTTTACCGCCGTTTGGTAGATTAAGAACATCGTTGATTCTCAATGATTTGGCAATTTCTGTTTCCGTTGATGATTTTCCGCATAAAAACAGCGCAGAAGGCGAGGCCGTATCCATGGCTAAGGAAGCAACGGAGAAAGAAAGGTTTGAAGGAATACGCTTTTGAATGGCGGGGAAAAAGAAGCCGAAGCGGCTGTTTTGTACTAACATCCAGGATCAGCTTATGGCGAAGTGAAGTCAAAGACGAGTATTTAGTGACGTTTAGTTCTGACGGTTGAGAGGTTATCCCGGACGGAAGAAACAATGAAAAGGAGGGGCACACGGTTAGGTTGGGTTAATTTTAACTTTTTTACATAATTTATCAATTTTAGGTTACTTTTAGTTTTTATTTTTGGCTTAATACAAACTTTTCTCAAATTGTACATCTTTTCTTATTTAAATATCTAATTTTTTTTTGATTTCGTAACAAACATTAAAAAAATATTAAAACATATGTCATGTTTATAAAATTTTAAAAATTTTATTTAAATTATTTTTAAATATTATTATATTATAAATCTCTTATTTTTTCAAATTATAAAAAAAACATAAATTCCTTATCCTAAATTCATTCTCCCTTACCATCTTCTTTGTGAACTGATGCCGTCCTTGTTGATCTTCCTTGTCGTCGGTCGCTAGGATGATTATGGATTTAAGTTTTTAGAGTTGAGAGATTTTATTTTTAAAATTCAGCTGATAGTAACAACAATGACGTTGGAGGTTCGGTTGAGCGGTTGTTCATCGATGACAATTGCGACAAAGGACAACAAGTAGTATGGGTAAAGGGGTTCGAATTAAGATTAAAAAAAATAAAAAAATAGATTTAATTTTTTTGGGTTTCTTTTTTAAAAAAATATAATTTTAAATTTACTCTAAATAAAAAAATTCAAAATTTTATAAACAAGATATATGATAAATAACAAATTATTTTAACGATTGTGACAATATTACACCTAAATGATAAATTTTTATAACATTAAACACCTACATAAAAAAATAGATATAATTTAGAGGCTTTTATATTAAGCCTTTTAACTTTAGATCGTAAGATTTTTATTTTATTTTATGATTTTTCTTGATAAAAAAATATTTTCGGATAATATTTTTCATTTTCCCAATGATTTTATGTCCCAAATTTTTAGCATACTCTTAACAAAATACCACTCTGTTAATCATATTTTTAAATTGTAAAACAGGAAGTTTGAGCAGATACATTCATGAAATCTCTAAAGGTTAATGTTTTCAACACGGACACCACAAATGTTAAATTTTTACATATTATTACAAAGCCGCCTAAATTGAGCTCAATTTTGGCATCCCACAATTGCAACACGAAAAAAAAAATGTTGTGGCAAGCATAATCACTTTTCTACAAACTTTTACCCTGACCGGCTTAGATGTTGTTGGAGCTGAAAACATAGCTTTGACATTTGAGAGAGCAATTTGCATTGTTGTTCTCGTGATGTTACCTGTGATATCGGTTCTCGAAGTAGCTGAGTGAGCTGAGAGCACAACATCGAAGCATCTTGATTGTTTGAACATGAATTGGCTATAAGTTCAATCAGTTGAAAGCTTTGGTCTTGAGCCAAAGATGGTTGGGAAGGGGCTGGGGGAACAAGAAAAGGGTGTTGAAGTAGCTCAGGAATCCGCCACCTCTTGTTACGGTCCCATGCAAGACATTTCTTCATGATATCAAGAAGCCATGGGTTAGAAATCGGTTCATATATGATCGTGTGGTTTGGGTCGGTTATAACTTTGAACTTGGACCAGAAGGTCTTGTATTCCGCAAATGGAGTCCTCCCATAAACCATTTGATAAAGTATGCACCCAAGGGACCATATATCAGAAGGTCGGCCACATTTTATCGTATTTCCGTTTGCATCACTCTCATTGCACATGAATGCCTCAGGCGACATGTAACTCAGAGTTCCCACCTGCATTCGTAGTTTTAGATGTTGATTGAATAAAATGAAAGTGCATTAACTACCAAAGCGACAAAGAAGGTTTAAATGTTGATTGATAAAAGTGATAGAAGGCTAAATCTGAATTTGAAGAGAAACAATCGAGTATTGAATACCTGTGAATCCCTTTGGATGTTGGTTGTATCGCTCATTATGGCTTTGGCAATACCAAAATCAATAAGTTTTAGAGAGCCTTTGACAAGAAGAAAATTAGCAGGCTTTAAGTCGGAGTGCACGATACGTTCCTCATGTATAGTGTTACAGCTTGAAGTATTTGCTGCAAATTGCTCACCAAACTAAAGTGAATATTCAACTTTTTTACATAAAATTAATTATGTAAGATGAAGCTAAGACTCATGAATGGTACACAATTTTAAAAAAGGTAAACATATTGAGGATTATGACTATAGGAGCATAAATATCTAACTTGTACTAATATTTTGCTTTCATTTTTTCTGAAAGTATAGAAATATTAATTGGGAAAGAACTCCTAGATTTTTCTTAAAGTGACCCTTGGAACAATGGTAGGTTTCCATTATGACATGAAGTCACCAATTCAAGCAGCCAAAACAGATGCAACTGAAAACAAGGGCATGGAATCCAAATCTAACACTCACCTGTCTCAGCAGTGTTGCTTGCTCACTCACCTTCTCTAGAACCTGCTATGCAGGGACCTCTGCAAAATTTTGCCCACTTGCCCTACATATAATTTTCATTCTCCTCTATGCCTGTCCTTACTGAATTTACTAGTTTTCCCCTTGATGCCCTTGGTTATATAAATAAGCAGTAGTATTTTGAAAACTATTGAATGCAGGAAAATGTTATCACAGTAAGCACTTAACTTGTATTATCGTATCAAGTTTATTTGAGACAACTAAACATATTTTTGCATGTTTAAACACTTTATTGATTTTGTCTATCAACTCCTCGTTGCAATTCCTTTTTAGAAATTTGAATTTAGAGCTTCAAAACTTTATCCTGCAAAATCTCAATTTTTACCAAAGTAAATAAGTTGTTTTTCAGAATCCTCATTAGATCAAACTTCAGCTTTCTGGACTGTATGGAACTTAAAAACCGAAAGAGAAAAATCACCTTATCTCATGTGCTCGTCGGCTATAAGTTTGCAGGAAAAATATCAAAGATAAATGGGGTGAACTTAAAAAAGAGAGAATTTGTATGCCCCAAATAAGAAGCGGGGAAATAGCCAACAAAATTAAAGGGAACGTTAAATAAGCAAACACAGAGAAAAGGAGACAACCAGGCTAAATGGTTAGCCTCGACATAGAAATGGTTATTTAGGTGGATTGCCATTAGAGAAGCCCGGCATGAATGATAACAACTATCAAGTTTCAAATTAGCTTTAAAATGCTCTTAGAATTACTAAATATAATTTGAAAAAGTTATCGATATCATTAGCAAAGACCAACACAGATTCAAAGTAAGGGATAGCTTTAAAACCTGCCAGTAAAATCGAAGCCAGTTCTCATCTATAGTCTGATTAGAGCTATTCATTTCCTTCCATTTCTGGGATAGCATGTGAGCCAAATCAATTTCTCCATATTCGAGTACCATGTATAGATAGCCATCATCCTTGACTCTGCCATCTTTATTTGACATGCAGCCATTCATCACTTCTCGGAGCAGATTCTTATCTGTCACCTAATATCAAGAACGACTACTATCAACAAGAAAGCGGACAAGATATAACATCAACGTTCAAGTCATTTATCATTAAAGAAAAAAAGTACAAATGATAAGCATTCTTGCCAAACAAGATCTACTTTTACAAGCAAGGGTGCTATAAGAAATTTTTACTATGGTCACTGTGGAACACTTGACCCTATGAGTTATAAAACTTATCTCAGTGGTGACAGACCCCCTCCAGGGTCCCCACCATCCTGAGAACATATCAAGCAAACAACTTCAACGACCATAAAACTTTCCAAATAATCATAACTGTAGAAAACAAGACAGATAAGTTCCATAACATATGAAATTAGTCTGCAAAATCAACCACTCAATTTTCCCCACAATATCACTAGCCACTACACCATAGAGTAAAGAGTTAAAGCCCCTCGTAAAAACATTTTAGTTTAGCATGAAACATTGACCAGCATGATTGTTTAACAGTTTGTGCTGTTGGGTGGAAGGAGGTACCTCATAGTCTATTAAGTTGATAATGTTGTTCTTTCCCTTCAACCTGTTTAAATATTCGATTTCCTGACAAAACCCATATGCACTAGCATAGTCACGACCTTTGAGCTTGATTTTCTTGAGTGCATATATTGTACAATCTGATGAAATGACTTTGTGGACCTCACTGCTTCCTCCACTACCTATCTTACCAAGCCTTTGGTACAGCTTTCCATTAACTTTGAAAAACAAGTCAGGATCATAATTCCGTTTACGAGGTGCTGATGTTCCTTTACTACTTGTAACCTTCCCTTGCTTCTCTGCTTTAGAAGGCACTAACTTTACATCTGAATTCAAGTCTTTTGACAATGGAGATTGAGATCGTATATTAGTAACACCACCTATAGATTTTTGCCCTTTGATTGACTTATCATTCTGAGGACAAGAATCTTTTGGAAGTTCATTTCGGGTCACCAAGATTCCTTCTTGCCTTTTGGACAAGTCAAGTTCATTGACCTCCAGTTGGGAACTATTACCAGAGGTAGAAGCCTGAGCTTCTTGATCAGCTAGCATTCTGCTCATTTCCTTCTCTGAAGGGAATTCTTGCTGCAACACATTCCCTTGATTTAGAAATTGAAGATTCGCATCAAAATCTCCCAGGGGTTCTTTTGAGACTTGAGAAACTCCTTCATGGGAACAAGAACAGTAAGTTGTCGGGTTTAGCATTGGAGCTGAACTGGAATGGATAATGTTGTGGTAGCACACGATGACCCCACAACTGAAGATTGAGTGACGGGTTGCCCCAAAAAGTTTCTTAAATGATGTATCTGATCTTGTACAATAGTAGTTCTTTTTGCCAAAGAAGAGATCTCACCATCAGACTTCAAATTGATTTCAGAGTCTGGGTTTTGGAAGGGTTGGTGCTTTGACTCGTTCTTGACAACTGTTGACGACTCTACTTGATTGACTGCATTCCACTCCATTTCTGTCAAGGCAAGAGAATCCATATGAGATGATAAATTCTCCAGTCCAATTACCATTCCATCATCAGCCCCTGCAGATTTAGAAGGAAGAGAAATGCATCGTAGGGCATAGTGACAAATTCAGGAGCTACTGATAATCAGCTATAATTAAACCATATCCGTCACAATGACACATTGTATGGCAGCAAAGAAAATCCCACAAAAACATAAATCAGCAATTTAAAGAGCATTGTAAAACATATTACCCTGGGAAACTGCATTGTGTTCAGTTAAAAACTGAACCTTTTTCTGACCACCGACATTTAGAGACTGCACATGCAAAGGGATCAGATTATTCTCCTTGGCATCAACCACCTTGTGTTGATCTCGATCCACATCAAATGGATTGAAATTTTCATCAAAGGTTTTGGTGGTAGTTCCCGTGATGGAAGGTGCAGTAATAAATGCATCTTCTTGAGACTCGCCGGCATTAATTTTCTCCTTGACTAATTGGCCATTACTTAACGAAACACAATCCTTAGACTTGTTAGTATCACAATTTACACCCATATTTCTAGAAGCGGCACGCTGGGGAACCACCATTCGTCTTGGCATTATACCATTCGTCTGTATTGTACCTGAAAATCACTCAAAACTTCCAAAATAAACTTACATCTGAACCACTCGCATAATAATCTCGGTAGTTAACAAAATTTATCCGATAACTCATGACAGTCTTAACTGACATCAACTGTAGAATCAATATGAGTAGGACACTAAATTTCTACTTCCCTTAACTGAAACTAAATTGCTTTTAAACCCTATGTAGCTAAAGGAAATTACCCAAAAGAATAGGTAAACAGGAAAAAGAACTAACAACAACTAAATTTTAAATATTAACTAAGCAAAAAATGGGGATCTGGTGTAGAAGAACACTAAATTCGAAGAGAGATGAGATGTGTACCGAGAGATCGATGGCGCTTGAAGGCGGCTTGAACATCACGGATGAAGCCAGGAGGGGACAAAGAGGATGAGGTGGAAGATGACGTGTCCTGATTGGGGATCGAGCGTACCAGATTGCCAGATGGTGGGAGCAGAAGCTTAGCCTCCCTGTCCATGGGCGGATCTCAGCGGCATTTCCGGTCTATGGAGGGGAAGTTCGGTAGAAAGAAAGGAAGTTTGAATGCCTATTTGCCGCTCTCATTTGTCCTTTTTAATGATTAAAATTAAATTAAATTAAATTAAGAGTAAACTACACGTTTAGTACCTAAACTATTACTTTTATCATGTTTAGTATCTAAACTTTCATTGTTTTCAAAATTATTCCTAATGCTTACTTTGTAGTTTTCATAATTATTCCTAATGTTTACTTTGTATTTCATTTTGGTCGTTAAAAACTTAACGGACTGTTGCAGATGTCACTCATATTTTGGTCACTAAAATTTAAATTATTTTAATTTAATTACTTAACTTTCAAATTACTCATAATTTAATCACTCTAACTTTCAAATGTAATTATTTATTTTTATTTTATATTAATAAAATAATAAAAAATTCATGTTACAAAATTATTAATAAAATAAATTAGAGTGATTAAAGCATGAGCAATTTGAAATTTTAGTAGTTAAATGAAAAAAAATTAAATTTGAGTGATCAAAATAGAAGTGAAAAGATGATTGAGTAATAAATGATGTAATTTACTCATAAAAATGTCACATCCAATAGTTCCATTAAGGTTTTAACTATGTGTTACCAAAATAAAAACTAAATTGAAGATTAGGTATAATTTTGAAAAGAAATAAAGTTTAGTTACAAAAAAAATAAAAGTAATAATTTAGATACTAAATTTGTAGTTTACCCGTAAATTAAATATTTCATTGGATGGCCATTGCTATTTTTAAGTTCAGAGAAAGGACGCTTCTGTTTTATTCCGTTTAATAATTTATGTCAGCCCAATTACCTTTTAAACTAAGGCATAAAGCAAATGCCGGGCCAACTCGCTCGAATGGGCTTGAGGCTCACAAATCTAGTAGACCAGTAATACTTGGGAGTATTCTAAGAACTAGTAGTTCCAATTTGTAAAAATAGGGTAAATTATATTCGTGATCATTTTATCTTCAAAGAAATTAGTTTAATTATTGATATTTTAATTTTATTAATTAAATATTTACATGATATTAATCAAGTCATCTTCTTTAACATTTAATAGAAGAATTAATATGATAATTAATAAAATTAGTATAATTATACATTTAGTTTTCAATATTTCTATTTAGTTTAAAGTTTTTTATAAAAAAATAATTTACTTAATTCAATAAATTATCATCCTATAATTGAAGAAAAATAGTTAAAGAAGGATAGGGCTGAAGGGAATCAAGTTGTATTTTGGAGGATGTATTGACATGATAGATTTATATATCTCATATTGTAGATTTATAGTTAATATCAAGAAAAATGAAAATAAAAATGACAAAGAGAAGTCGCAAACCTAAGTCAATTGGAAAATACGAGAACAATTATATCACTAAAATAGATTTAACTATTAGTATATAATTAATGACATTTTCATATATTTTAAAATATAATTAATATAAGATTTAAAATAAAAATGATATAAACAATTATTACTCAAATAAACCTTTGTTAATTGTGCAACATTTTTGCCACGCATACACAATTAAACAAAGCATTTATTGCTTATTAGCCACTTAACATTTCCGATAATTGCATATTTAAACAATTTACTAACAACCTTTGGATTAAGGTTGTATCACTTTGAGGAATTAAATTGTTGGGACCCGCTCTTGTTCGTTTCTTGTTCAGATGATCCAAGTATCTACAATATCAACGGCCAATATTATTTGTAAATCCCAATTGCAAAATAACCCCAAAGCAACTAAAGTCGCTCACTATTCAGTAGACGGAAGGTGCCTATGATATAAGAAGCATGTCTGCAATGGCAGTCTATCTAAGATTCTGATACCTTAGAAAAAGAAAGAGAGAGAGAGCCTATCATTAGTATTATATCTCCTTAGAAATGTCTGGATCAACTCACCAAAGAAAATCCACCATGGAAGCTTACCAAAACCAAAACAATTGGCCTCACAAGATTGACAAACCACCAGCTTGGGCAGTTCTCAAGGGCCTTTTCTTTGGTAAACAGCGACGACAACAACAACAAGAGCTAGTAGAGCAAGAGCCACTACATCAGAAGAAGAAGAAGCAAAAGCAACAACTGGAGCAAGAAACAGGCAAGAAATGCAAGAAGATGAGGTGTTCAGGTTCCATTTGTAGCAACACAAAGGTCATTCAAGGCCTGAAGTTGCTTCCCCTGAAGTTCACAAGAAAAGGGCATCATTCGCTTCAACTGATGCTTCTACCATATCCATGAAAGCTCCTCTGCGTGAACTCAACGGAGTGCCGGTTTCTTCCTCTAATTCTTCACTGCTTTCTGTATCCTCAGTCGCACCAGCCTCCTCGGTCGGTGGTTCTTTTGGAGGAATGCCATTTAGGAGATTCTCCGGCTGTTATGAGTGCAAAATGGTGGTTGATCCTCTCCTCGGAATATCCAAAGACCCCTCCTTTAAGGGCACCATTTATTCTTGCCCTGAATGTGGTGAGATTTTCATGAAAGCTGAGAACTTGGAGCTTCATCAAGCTGTTAGGCATGCAGGTAAAATTTGTTAATTCGCTCCCCTGAAAACCCTGATTTAGCACTAAAAAACCAATTAAAGTTCATCTTTTGTGTATGATCAAACAGTGTCTGAACTGGGTCATGAGGACACAAGCAAGAACATAGTGGAAATCATATTCCAGTCAAGCTGGTTGAAGAAACAAACACCCATCTGCCAAATCGATCGCATCCTTAAAGTCCATAACACCCCCAAAACCATCTCCAGGTTCGAAGAATACCGTGATTCCATCAAATCCAAAGCCACCGAGCTCCCCAAGAAGCACCCACGTTGCATTGCCGACGGTAACGAGCTCCTAAGGTTTCACTGCACCACTTTTGCATGTTCACTCGGCGTCAGCGGTTCCACCAACTTGTGCAACGCGATTCCAAAGTGCAATGTCTGTAGCATTATAAAGAATGGGTTCAAGGTGGCTCAAGAAACCAATGGAAAAGGAATCTTAACAACAGCAACCAGTGGCAAAGCTCATGATAAGGCAACTGGGGTTGAAGATGGGGATTGTGAGAAGAGGGCAATGCTCGTTTGTAGAGTGATCGCGGGAGAGTGAAGAAGAACATGGACGGTAACATGGAGGATTACGACTCAGTTGCCGGGGATGTTGGGGTCTACTCCGATTTGGATGAGCTGTTTGTGTTTAATCCTAGGGCTATTTTGCCTTGTTTTGTTGTTATCTATAGAGGGTTTTAGAATTTGCATGTTTAAATGTAATGTTTGACTAAACAATTAATACTAACAACCGGAGTTTTTTTTTTAATTTGCACATAAAAAAAATACCATAACGCATTGGATGAATTAATTTTGACTGAACTTGAAATTGTTTGAAATATCTGATTTCGAATCCAAATGAAGAAAACAAATTGTAATCAGACAGTTTTTCCAGTCATCGAAGAAGCTAAAAGAATTTTAGTGAATAAAGAATAATGTCAGCCAGTGGCATTGTTTTTATTACATCAATGTCCCGATTCCCATTCCATTTGCTAACGCCAAACTAAGTACAATTGGAAATTGGAATATGGAATAAAACTCTTCTTCATGGATCTGGAACACTGGACAGAGCCTGACGTGTCTGGTCTCTTGGTCATGTTTCTCAAACTACTGTGAATATTACAAAACATAAAATAAAAACCCCGACAAATTTTGGGTTTTTATTACTGCATATAAGAAGACATTACTGAAGATGCTTCTGATTTGCAGTTTGTCTCGACAACTTCTGTTAAATCCTTGATTCAAGATCACCCTGAGAGCAGGAATCAACCCTCATTCTCATCTTCCTGTCCGTACAGTGCTACTTTTTGTGTTAGATGTAGATTAGATCTAAAAAATTTTTGAGAATAGACTCGTATATTAATAATACAAAAAGTTTTAATGATAGAACACATAAAATGTTAGGACGGACACCATTTACAAAATAATAATTAATAAAAAAATTCAGATTTCATATAAGTACATGTCTATCCTCGAAAAGTTATGAATTAGTCACTACCAACATATATTAGAAATGACATAATGCAAAAAAAAAATTAATTAAAAGATGTGTTTGTTATCGCTCTCCAAAAATATTATTGCGTGCATGAATGGTCAAAATTAACTACGGATTTGGCGCCAAACAAAGAGGCATAAAGAATTCGCTCTCATGGCATATATGCATGCTTTGTATAGCTTTTGTTCAGACTTTCAGAGCTTTTCATCAGTTCTACAGTGAAGAAGAGTAAAAAGGAAACAATACCACGTCACGGATGCTTGAAAGAGAAGCTCAAGCACTACTTCATCATGCACTCTACATACAAGGATTCATGTATCTATATGTTCTAATATATTTATGGTGTTATAATCATGTTTAAGATATTTTATATAAAATTTGTTAAATAAATAATTTATATAATGTGATTTTGAAATATTATTATATTTATATCATATTATGTTCATGTTATATAATCATACCGTGTTTAATATTATTATATTTTACATGAAAAATAAAATAAAAACATTGAGAGGAAAAGAAAGCAACGTGACATTGGGGTAAAAGGAAAGAAGGGTATATGTGTGTTTACGACAGTGAAGGCAGCGAGCAACAAGGCAAAACAAAGAAAATTGAGAACTTTGGCAGTGGGTTAATTATCAAACAGTGTGATTTGGAAGGGAAGGTGGGGCTCTTGGCCTGACACCGACAGTTGGTGGAACCCAGCCACATGTTGGTGTTGTTCTCGGCTCATGTCTGCTGGGTCAGGGTCAATGGTTGGACCATCATTTTCACTACTGGGATGGATGGGACCATCTAATCTTTTATTCAGCAAACTCAAGCTTTTCATTTTATTACTAAAATGGAAATCTACAGGTTTTCGCTTTTAGGGATGGATTTTTTTTAGATTACGATTATAACATATAATTGGATGACTTAACGGTGTAATTTCCCATTTTAGATTTTTTATATTTTATCATCTAAAATAAAATCAATTATGATAAAAAGAAACGAGAAAGCTGTCCTGCTCCTTCTATAAGTCAAATTAACAACGGGAAACAGAGAAACGAAAGCATGTCAACCCGCTACCTCATTTGATCAGCGTTTGCAAATCCACCTACGTCTTACATCCGCACTGCAAGCAGAAACAAAATCTGTATCTTTAGGTAAATCCGAACCACCGAAGTTGGACTACGAACTCAAGGTCGGTGAACCAGAAAGTTCGCCTGCTAAGCTGCAATCCCTATCTGCCTTGGTGGGTCAAGTTTTGCAACAACGGTGCAGAAACATTAGACTTCCATGCATATGATTGATGATTGCACTGTAATGGACGCCATTGACGTATTAATTTTGCACGTTATCTTGTATACTCATGGTGGGAATCAAGTACATTTGCACTATCAGTTAGTCTGATCGTTGAATTATTTGGGCTCTGGAGGCATGCACATTCCGGCGAAGGGATTCTGTATAGGAAAGTTTTTCTGTTGAACTTTTTAAGTCGGGGACCATCATCCCTTTGCGATCACTTTCCGCGAGCATTACATTCATTTCATCCTTGAAAGCTTTCCAACTGCAAAGTGAGAACAGATATGTTTTATACATACAAGTAACCAAAGTACATGTTCCACAGCTGCTTAGAAGTAAAGAGGCCTAAAACTATTCCATTTCCTACGATATTTTCAACCGAACACTATCCAAACAGAGTCCAAGTCTAATATACTCTTTCGAGGATGCATGAACTTTATTATTCTTGCCCATAACACAACATGGCTACATTAACAATATGTTTTTACCCCGTAAGTGCAGAAGAACCATAAGTTTGCGTTTATCAGTTTTAATAGTCTTTGCATGTCCACTGAAAAGGAATCTTCGGTGGCCCATCAAAAAATGTGGAAAATTTCCACCCTGGGTTGTCACATACACCTCACTGGACAAGCTTGAAGAATATCCCTATCAAAGAGAAACAGAGGGTTTATAGTCATCTTCAAAGGATAAAATATCAAATAATATCAGTCGAGCAATTTTACTGAGATCGGTCATTTTGGAGGTCCTCTCCCTTCCTTCAAACAAACTCCAAACTTGAAAAATTGCAAGAATGGTAGGACAAATATTTACCTCAGGCGTAGCAAGTTCATCAGGCGTAGCAAGTGATCATGGTAACTGCATACTGCTTGATTCCTGAAATTCATAATCATCAATCCAAAGGAGATTAGTTCACTACTCGTTAGTTTTAAAAAGTTTTGATAGTAAATCGGGAAAGAAAATACAAACCTGGTTGAGCTGAAGGTGATGACATAATCTGCTCCAGAACAGGTGAAAATACTGGTAGGATCATCATATGCGTAACTATAAGAAGTGGGGCATGCAGACTTAAACGTCTTGGAATAATATGTAGGTTGACAACTCGAAGGGTTTCCATACGTCCCTCTGCAACAATATTCAGTCGTGTCTTACACATGCAGGCGTTTCGGCAAGAGATAACCTTCCCGTTGGCCTTGACAGCAAGCTTGGAAGGGCAATTTCACCTCAGGTTGGAGTTACATCCAGCGGTGGAACAATTTCCCTTACCGTTAAACGGTGTAACAGATATCAGCACATTATATCCATCGGCGAGGCTGACATCGTAAAAATAAGAGTAGCAAGCGTAAATTCAGTGAGCGGTGCTGGGGTTTTGCCGGCAGCTCCGCACTAAAGGGTTTCACCACAGTCCCCTGTCTGGCATGGAGCCTTTCCATTGCTGTCGAACTTGCAACTGATTCAACCCCATATGCGACCACTCCATCCGACTGGGGTATTGAAGACAACAGATTGGTGTGGTTTCAATTCAACACCTCCACCGTTAAAGCTTTCACCAGGGGTAATTCCAGGCCAGATAGTTTCCTTGCAGTCGTTCAACTAAATGAAATCAATGTAGGGAAATATTATTACATTATAGTATTAGATTACCTGATGAAAGTATGAGCAGTATGAACAGAAGAGGTGAAAGCAGATCCATCTGTTAAAGATTATTAAGTGAGTCGTTCGAAAATTTTGTAGCGCCATCTTGAACCTGCAGATTCTGTCACATGTTTATGCCTCATTAGCTTATTTTCTTCTGTTGGATAAGAATTTTTCACTAGATTTTCAGCTTAATTTTATTTTGATTTAAATTCCCCTTCGTATAGATTCAATTTAAAATTATTTTAGTTAGCTACAGAGCAGTTGTGAGAATTATTTGTTCAACTTCATTTTAACGTGTTATATGAAATTATCATTTTATCTTTAACTGTATAATGATTAAAAGGGTTAAAAAAATTTAAATCATTATAAACTATCGATACATGATGATATGTGTTATATTTTTTTGTTGATAAATTTCATTGTATTCCCCCCCAAAAAATAGGACATTGCTACAAATAAAAAAGAACTAAAATTAGAAAAGCCTTAACATGAAATAGCCCAATCATTGCAAATGCGAAAATTCAACCCAGCAATCCTTTTATGCTCTGACCCATCAACCTAATTTGGATCACTTCTTCGATGACAAACAAAACATCTTCAGCACGTCTGACCTCTAAATTGTCTATAATTTTTTTCTTCCTATATATAGTATATGAGCGCATTCCAAGCCAGCTTGAAAGGAGAGGTTTCCCTTTGAGATGACGAACAACCCAAGCCAACTCTTCCTCTCCTCCCCTTCTATGCATGCCACACATTTCTAAGATACTTAGGGATACGATCAGAACCATATAAGTTTATGCCAAGCCACTCTAGTCCCTTTGGCCCGTAGCTCCTCCCAGATACAACTAATCTTCTGCAAATTCACTCCAGCAGCAGTTGCAAACAAAGGAAAAGCAACTGTCCTCAGTTTAAATTTGTTTTTAAAAGTCCAGCTAACATTAGTTTTAACACCTGGTTGCCAAAAATCCTCACCTTTGAGGATGTATTCCCTAATCCAAATAAATAATTATAGAAAAATAACTAAATAAAACTAAAAAATAATATGAGAAAATTATTGAAATAAATTATAAAAATAAATAGGGTTTATTTTAATTTAAATAATTCTTTTAGAAATTAAATTGAATAAAAATAAAATCTACAAGATTTAACATGTCATTTATTATTTTTATTGAAATCAGTCGGTTAAATTTATCACATAATGCACTCTTACTGATTAATTTTTTTAACAATATTAATTTTTTTTTTTGATATTTTAGAACATATAAAAAAATAACAACCAATTACAAAAAGTTTATTTTTTAGGATAATGAGTCTTTAAACCCCATAAAATAATATATATATAATATATTATGGTTAAATTATGCTCTAAATCTATATATTATTTGCATATTTGAAATATAGTCTGTCTATTTTTATTTTCAATAATTTAGTCTTATTTTTTGAATTCAAAATTCAAGATCAATTTTTAATGTCATTAAAACTCTATTGTTAAATTTAGGTTCCTTATATAAGTTTTTTTTAGAAGCCAAAATTTCACATTAATAAGTTTAACAATTTTTTTTAATAATGTTAGCTATAGACTTTGATTTTTTAAATCTACAAAATAGAACTTAATCATAAGAAATATAAGTAAGAGAACTAAATGCAAAATATAGAGAGACTAGAGAGACCTGGAGTATATTTTAACTTTTATTTTTCATTCATACACAAAATGAAAGAGGATAAAAGCTAATCCATACCATTCATACTTGAGCGAAGCCAGTCTCAAAGACTCCAAACGGATAAACCACCAAAACATTGAAACCGTCAGATCCAATCCTACACATCTTTCTACCCTCCGATCTTTATCCAACAACACACATGAAAAAAGCCCGCCCCTCGATATTATTGGCGCACTCAAAAAACCACAACAAAGAAGAGAGAGAGAAGGCCCCGGAGGAGAAACTCTTTACTTCATTCATTTTCTAGAATCTTCTCGAAGGCGATGGCTGAGACAACCACAACCGAGTGATCCACTGGCACAGTCAAATGGTTCAGTGCCAAGAAGTGTTTCGGTTTCACTGCTCCGGCCAGCGGAGGCGACGACCTTTTCGTCCACCAGACCTCTATTCTTTCCGAAGGTTTTCGTACCTTATCTGATAACCAACCCGTTGAGTTCTCCGTTGATATCGGTGAAGATGGTCGAGCAAAGGCAGTTGATGTAACTCCTATGGCCCGATCTCACCGCCCTCCCCGCGGTGGAAGAGGAGAGTATTTTGGCGGCAGAGGAAGGGATGGTGGTTACAGGAGAGGAGGTTATGGCGGCGGAGGTAGTGGCGCGTGTTATAATTGTGGGAAGACAGGGCATTTAGCGAGGGAATGTTATCAAGGTGGTGGAAGATCGAGATACAGCGGTGGGCGTGGAGATGATGGTGGAAGTAGAGGAGGCAGTGATGATGGGCAAGGAGGAGTACGAGGGGGTGGGGGACGATGTTTTAGCTGTGGAGATGAAGGCCATTTTGCAAGGGATTGCCCTAACAAATGATTGACAAAACGAAATCGGAGATTCCTATATACTTTGTTAGCATTTCTTTCACAGTGTGTTGCAAAGGGGTTTATGAGCAAAAGAACAAGAAATTCAAAAGCTATTTATTTTTTCCGATCTGTTCCCACTTTTTTTTCCCGATTCCGAGTCATCTGGTAACGTTGCATAATGTATTCTCTTATTTTTATTATCCATTATTTTTCTTTTCATCCTTAATTCTGACTCTCTACATTTACATGTTTCGGGGGAAGTTGTCTTTTCCTTATTACTTTTAGTGTTATAATTAAATACAAATTACATTAGAGGTCATTAAAATACGTTTAAATAATTATTTTGATAATTAAATTTTAAAAATTAATAAACAATATTAATGTTCACACAAAAAGTATTAATTAAATTTACCGAATCATTTTAAAATAACCATTTCAATATTATAATAAATATATGCTTTTTTAAAGATCCTCAACATTTATATATTGAAACATTGATAATATCCTGGACATTCTCTCTCTCTCTCTCTCTCTCTCGTTGTCATGGATAATTGTACCACTGAAAGGTACATGAAGAAAAAGAAAACAATGGTGAGATTTGCGGTTGGTTGTTAGTTGCTTGAGGGCCTTAAAGTCCTTATCTTAGTTTATAACATTTGAGAGGTTGATATTTAATTATATGGTCTTAATCTCAAAGGTTACCCAATCTTTTCGCCTTTAATATTTCTTGGTGGGTCCAAACTTGGAAGTGGACTGTTTGAGGCATGCATTCCAAGATTGTGAAGTATTTTGTTTTAGTATATGAAACAATAATCTTTTTTAATCACATTTAATATTTTTATTTATCAAATTAAAAAATATTTCTTTTATATTAAATTAATGTTTAAAGCCAAAACATTAATATATGTTAATCAGGCATTCGTTTAATAAAAAATTGAAAGAAAAAAAAAACAAATTTTAAGTTCAACTTCTCCTTTGAAGATCATGTGTGTTGAGATTTTATTTTAAGTTTAATTCACCAATATGATGGTCCTTTCAAAATATTCCAAGTTCAATTGTAAGTTGATTCTTCACAATCTGTTATGGGCTAGTATAGTATAATTTTTTTTTAAATTTTGTGGGGAAAAATATGTGAGTGTATTTCTAAAAGGTTTTTTGAATATTTTTTAAAGTTTGATTTGAGATTTAAAAGTTTAATATTGATATTAAAATGTGATTTGAGATGATAAATGATTATGTTAGAAATAATTTTTGTCTTTCCATTAAACTTTTGTTCTTTTCTATTCTATCAAATCTTTCTCTATTTTTTCAAAAACGCAATATTATAAATATAATTTGTAATTTTAAATTATATTTAGTTTATTAAATAATATTATAATATAAAAAGAATATGTAAAGATACATGTATATTTTTTTATAGTTTGAGAAAATAATAAATTAAAATCAATTAAACCTTACGAACTCGACTAACTCGAAGTTTTTGAGTAATCGTTCCAATGCTCATCCCTTGTTTGTGATATTAATGAAGCATCAAAATCATTAGTTACAGGCCCGTCATGGGAAGTTAGCAGTGTCTGAGAGAATTAATGAAAAAGCCAAATTAGCATGGAAGTAAGATAAAACATGAATTATTGCAAGAGGCAAGTTGCGAAGGTCATATCATTTGGAACATCCGAAAGCTCCAAAAAAGGGAGTAAACCCAAAGATCTTACTACCGGTTTCAAGATTAGTTCAAATGGTTTGGGAGTCGAAATGTATTTCAGGTCTGCAGTCATGAAGGGCATTGCACAAATTCCCAACGGTTTAAACCTGAAATACATTCTTCACATCCCCAAGCCAATCGCTTTAAAACACTAATGAAACACATATTGCTGAAACATCATTAAGGTAAAGAAGTTTGAGAGTACATACAAGCATCTCTGCTATGTAGAGGTCTAAAATTGTCTGTTCCACAGGCAATCTATTAACATTAATATCCTTACTCTTAATAAGAGGACATCAGATAATAACCGTGTATGCACAAGAAATATGCTGTGCTGCAGTTAGCCACCGCAGCAAGAGCCACAGGCAGGAAGGGAACCTGAAATATATACCAGAAAGAATAATCTTTTAGCAGACGATTAAATTTATAAAAATAAAGAGGAACAGGCATCACCGAAGCGTGATTCGACATCGATCGGCGCGAATCGGCGCTTGAAATCACCGCTGCGAACACCACCCGCATTTCAGTTTTATGCGTTTTCCGATCGATCCGATGACCGTCGCTCTTCACAGCCTTTCTCATCGAGTTCCCCAGCTCCGTGCGACCAAACCCGACCAGGTTCGTCGCCCCACCGTTGCCCGTTCGTCGTCCGCCGTGGTAAGCGTTGAGTTATAATATTTAATTCATTTTCTTCGTGTTTTGGCTAGTGTTTGGAATGTTTTTGGATTTATTATTGTGTCGTGTTTTCGTTTGGAGTAATCGACCACCAAAAACTGCCTACGTGGTGCATGTGGGGCTTGTTTGGTTTAGGGAAATTTCCAAAACCGGGTCGACCCAACCCATCTGGTCCGGTCCAGTCACTGAGTCAACTGATTGACTTTAACTGAGTCAACTCATTAACCGGTGACTTGTCTGACCGTTGACTTTGAGCGGTCTGACCGTTGACTTTGACCGAAAAAGTCTAATTTTCTGAAAAGCCTTATTTTATGTTTTTCGACGTTTTGAGTCCGAATCTGAAGTTCGTTTTACCAAATTTGCACTCGGTATGCCATTTTTCAATGTTTTATCTTCAAATTCAATTTGGTTTCTCATTTAAGTTCATTTTCTGACATAAATTCGTTTGTTATATATCCAAGGAATTATTGGACATTGAATTAAAATTCAAGGACGATCAAATGGTAAATGCATGAATGGAAATAATTGGTCCATTAGAGTAGTTAACTATCTTTGGACTCATACGGAAATTGGATTAAGGACAGAACACCGTATAAGACTTTAACGGCTCGAAAAAGAAATTGGTAAGACTGATCGGAAACAAATCTCAGTTCAATGAATAAATCAGTAAATCAATTAATCTCAAAACGCATAAATTTTGATTAATCTCAATAAAGATTAAATGATGGAAATATTTGGATAAGAAATTACCAATAATAACACTATAGTGTACAATTACGAAAATACCCTTGTACTGAAAAATGACCCAGATATCTCCTAATGGTGAAAATAACCTCCAGTGATCAAATGAACAAAGTACTATGAACTCTAAAGGAACTATAATACTTTCAAGCCTAAGTTATCCGAAGTAATGCCACTGACATAATTGAATGAAATGACGATAATGCCCTTAAAGTGTAAAAAGGAATATAGATTACGATAATGGAGATGACTTAAGAACTTATATCATGATCCATTGGAATCTTGGAATCACCGATTAAACTCATGATTTATTTGGAATGCCCCTGAAGTGTAATATGATTCGAAGCACGTCCCAGCCCTAGAATAACTAATACTCTCAGCTCTGAAATGAACAAATCAACATCGAATACCTATATGACTATATTATATAACCAAGTTAATCGAAATAGAAGTACAATATGTATTTGAATTTCGGAAACGATAAAACTACTCTAGAAACTCTGAAGTGATCGGGGTAGACATGACTACTAAATGACCTAAGTAATTTCAATGACTTAGGATTAAGTGAGTGACTTGGATAAGTCTGGAAATGCTGATAAACTTAAATGATGTATCGTCCCTAAGGGTTATGAACCACAAATCAAGCACATCGATATTTCCTGATATCGTTGAAATGTAGAAATGAAATAAAGACCATTGGAATATATGTTCGTCTCCATAAGACCCACTCAGCGGTGATTCTGAAGATGATCAATGGACACAAGTTGTATGTATTAAAAAGTGAATACTCTAGAAGTGCAAATATTTGACTGGTTGACAGATATCATTGATGGGATTTGTACAGTTCAAGTTAACTCGATATTCTTATAGATCAACACAAATCATAAATGCCCTAATCTTCGTTTCTCCCTTATCAGCTCAAATTACCAAGAATTCTCTAAGAAACTAATGCCCAAAATGCCTCTAATTTCCTGAATAATGGAATAACTCCTATAATATCTGAAAACACAAGTAACTTAGATGCAAATGATTCTGAATACCTTTCTGATTTCATAGTGCCTCCGAAAATATATGAATATCATATGATCCTGATAAATCACGTTTTGAATAACTGATGATCCTATCAGCTAATGAACTCTTTCGATAGTGAGTCTTACTTCCGGCATTCTATTAGTATACTGAAGATCCGTGTTTTCCCTGCCCGATAAGATTATCATATACCATCGAATAATATTTGGAATCTCTAGTGTGTTCCCTGACCACACATATATTTTCTCTTATTTCTGTTCTGATCTCTGATCATTGCTCTGATTTACTGATTGAAATTATTTTTATATGGCGTACTCTGGGACTCTGGTATGACTGAAGACTCTGACAGATTTAGTTGCTGCTGGTAATTCCTTTTATAAGTTAAGTACTGATTGGTAATTCCTATCTCTGGCAGGTTTAATCGTTGTTGGTAAATCCTTGAATAGGTTCAATATTGATTGGTAATTCCTTATGGACCTAAGGCGACCCTTGAGTAGGCTCTGCGGCCCCGAGAATCTTCCTTGGGTAGGGTATTAGGCCCCAAGATGCTCCCTTAGGTTATGCAGTTATGGGGAACTGCATATGGCGTTCGGTTGGAGGGATTACTATGGTTTTTGAAAAATACGTTTTAAACTGCTATTGTTTTAAAAAGATCTATACCTTTTCACTGGTTTTGTGGGAACACACTAGACACCTTATTTTGATCTCCTGAAGTCAGTCATCCGCAACATTTCCTTTGAACTAAAAGCTTATTATCTTTTACTATCTGAGATATCAGTGGGACCTCAGCTCAACATAAAAGTATGTAAATGTCTGAATCAATAAGGAAATATATGCTTATATGTTATCTACATGCATTTCAGCATCATTTGGTAGTACTGTATTACTGAGCTTTCCAAAGCTCACTCTGTTACTCACCTTTTCAGGTTAAAAGGATTGAACCAATGTAGCTATCAACATAAGTATGAGAGTTCCACCGGCGTTGCTTGCTGAGTACGTTGCATGTGATTAGGGGCATGTAGATTGTATTTCGTTTTTATATCCGAGTCTGGAATCTGTTTTATTTCTGAATATTGTTACATTTTACTTTTGTGTTTATAAATTGTTTTATGATTGTACATGTTTTAACAAAAATTGATTTTCTGGGATTTTTACGGTGGGTCGCTCCGATAACCCTAATGTCACACCTCGGTCACCCATATCGGTCCGAGGGGTTACATTATTAACTACCCCATTGACTTCTTGGACTAAGTTACAATCTTCCACCAGAGTAGAATTGTTTGACCCTTTCATCTTGGTCCACAATCTTAAGGGATCAGCCTTAATTACCACAATATCTCCCTCAACCAATAAGACAAGATAAATATAGTGGCAGTTATTAGACGATCCACCCCATATAAACAAGTAGGCTAGCCTACATACAAAGAAACATTAGCATTTACAATAACATAAAGAACATTAATAAACTCAGAGAATTTCATACTTACAGCTCTGTTCTGTGAAGAAATTCCACTGACTAGAACATCTGTAGGTAACTCATCAATTTTGCAATATACCTAGCGGTATATCACGGTCTCCCATGGCAACATACAAGATTTATCATCCGAGTATCGTCATAAAACAAATAAAAGTTAAGCAACCACAAACCTCAAGTCGATTGTGAGCATGCACACGAAACAATGCTTTGAGCTTTCCCCTTCTGCACAAGAGTTAAAGCTAAAAAATCGGATATTTGAATCAAAATGGTCAATGAATTGGTAAGACTTACCGCAAAAGCCGATGGATAATTTAGTAAATAAGGTGTCTTCACCAAATTTGCAGTTTTAAACATAAACCTTTAGACACAAATTTCAAAAGAAAAAGGGAGAGAAGAGAAACCATCTAACCAACATGTTGATTATAATTCATAGGACGCTGCTTTGCTCCCTTCTTACAATTTAGGTCCTTCTGAGATGAAACTTTTGAAGGGGCCTCTAGTAGGCCTAAAGCCCATTTCTAGAAGCCCATTAAATATGGCGAAACCTTAAACCAGACTAATGCAAGCGAGCTAAGAGCAGGAGCACCGAGTCAGAGTAAAGAACCAAGAGGAAAGAAATAAAAGGGATGAGAGGAATTGGAGGGCCTTTGCTTACCATAGGGGATCTGCTTAGCGACGTTGGGGAAGAATCCGGTGAAGCGCTGGAACACCATCCCCGCCGTGATGCCACTCTTCCACCACAATCACTTCTTGATTCCGTTGATGCCTCGTCTCAATCCTTGGACCTCATCAAACTCTTCCAGGTTCCTTTCTTGTTCCTCATTTACAATATCATAGGAAAACCCAAATTGGAGAATCTTTTAATTCCTTCTATCTCTCTCTTTTTCTAATTTTTTTTTTAATTTTGTTTTAACAAAATTTTATTGCTTGAACCAAGTTGAGTTGTTGAAAATTTTAGCATTTGATTTCCAGAGTAAAATGGCTAAAATTAATTAGGGTGTTTTTCTTCCTTTAATTCGTTGAAACTGTATATTTTTTGTTGTTGCTGATGTTCCCCTATACATTTTTTTCCTCATATAAATCACCCTAGTGTTAAATCATAGGCCATTTCATTTCAAACTCTACTATACATGATGGGAAAACAAATACACAACCAAGTTATGTTCATTATTGCCTTTTGATTTGATTTTTAAGTATTTTTGTAGCTTTGATTATCATATGGGATGGTTCAATACATCTTCATGATTTGTGCTGGTAAATGCTTGAAATGAGCACAATATGTGTGTGTGTGTGTGTTTTTGGGAGAGCTTGTTTCTTTGCTATGTCAGACGCTTAGTGGTTTCATTCAGGAAAACTTCGAGAAATTGAACAAGGCACTCGAGGGTTCAGATCATTCATGGACAGCTCTAACTTTAGAGGTAATTAGATAATCTCTTTTAAAGCATGTATAGAACAGCTTCCCATTGATTATTTTCAGCTGTTCCCTTTGCAACTTTTGTCGTGCATTAGCCTGAGTATATATTCGTACTGGAATCTGTTAGGGAGCCTTATTCCTTTAACTAGAAACATTTCTCCAATTTGGGCATCGATTCTTTGATTTTAGCTCTTGTTCAAGCATCCTGCATTCTCAGTTTTGTTTCGACAATTTCCATTCAAGAGGTTATTTTATCTATGCTACGTGTGTGTGTGTGTGTGTGTCGAATATGAAAACGTGTCCAACATTAAGTATTTTCAATTCTTTTACATTTTCCCACAGTATCTGGATATGTGTCTGATATGGATATTGAAAGTTCAAAAGAGCCGAGGAGTCGGACCATTATAGATTTCGATCATTCTAACTGTTAACACACTACCCTCTGTTTACTCCAGCTATGCACAGCCCTGGAAACTGCAAACAAGTTGGTTCAATCCACCGACACAAATGTTGGATTGCTGTCAGAGAAGGTGAGGGAACTTGAGAGGATTATAAAGAGGGGAGATTCTGCAGTTACGGCAGCCAGAGCCATCTCCATCTCTTTAAAGCAAGGAGGAGGATCGTCTGTTGCTAGTCAAGACCGAGAAATATCCAGGTCTCCCTAATAACATTTAAGAGTCATAGACCTTGTTTTCCACTTCTTTGGAAAAGGTCCCAAAATGATCCCGTAAGAAGAAATTCCAACCTTTTCCAAATGAACTTTTGAAGGTATATATGCATTATTGTGCATTTGGTCTGATAGAGTTTGTTTGCAATTTGTGGTAGAGCCTGCTAGACCCCTTCATACACTGGGCCTGAAATCGCAATAATCCAACTTGAAGCTTTGGACGCTGATGTTGAACTCTTAACGTTCCATTTGGTTCCTTTTCCTTTCAATTTGAACATTTCTTTAACAAGAAAATCAGGGTCTTTGTTAACATAATTTAATCCCTAAACGATGCTTATAAAACTACATGAAAACCTCATTCATTCTTTTTCTAAGATCAAATATATGTTATAACGTGGTTTCATTCTCTGAAAGCAAAGACAAATTATATTACCGTCATCGCCCTCCATTTACACCTCTAATGTCCCAACTTAATTATCAGTGACGCAGAGCCACATCAAAAGTATTTTATGCTATACTTAACAGGTAATATAAAATAATGATCTTTTAACTCCCGAGGGATTCTACGCGCACGCTTGACTATTCTAGAACCAGTAATTTTCAATAATCTATCTAGCAATATCTGAACTAATACTTCTAATTAGATAATCATATGTTTAAATTTAATAACCTTAATTAAGGTGAAAATTTTTGGATTTTAAATGCACGGGGGAACTGCACTTGGTTTAAAGATGTGCTTAATCGTATTATAAAAATAAAATTAAGATTAAAAAACTAAAGAGGCAATTGTCGTAACCGGTTTTCGTCCGGGCACGAATTTTACTTGGCGAGAAAAATAATGTAGATAAAAAAAAATTTTGATTTAAAAATAATTTGAGAGTCGCCATCGGCCTTTTGGGTCAGGTAGGTCGAATACCTAAAAATCATCCTTTAAAAGAGTTTTTAAGAAAACATCGATTAAAAGATAAACTGATCTGCGTTTTAACCAAAAATTCGTTCTTTTTAATAATAAAAAGGGATTCGTGGTCGGTTACGTTTAGGGAAGGATTAGCACCCCTACAACGCCCAAAATTGGTACTTTTTAATTATAAATTGTCTCTATTATTAGAAATTTAAAAATTCAAAATATATTTAATTTATAATCCTATTATTTCAAAATTATAATTATGAAAAAAATATATATTAATTTATATATATTTATAAATAAAATATTTATTTATTTAGAAATATCAGAAAAGGACTTCTAGGTGCCTTAAGACAGCTCTTTTCCTCGATATTAAAAAATAAATAAATAATTAAAACAATTAATATATAATTTATAAAATAGGATATTTATTTATTTAAAAATATCAGAAAATAGACATCCAGTTGTTTTAAGATTGCCCTTTCTTAATATTGAAAAATAAATAAATATTAAAACATGATTAAAATAAGTTAAAAGTAATTAAATAAGATTTTAATAAATAAAATAAATATTATAAAATATATATATTTATGGCTAAATAATAATAATAGTAATAATAATTAAAAGTAAACATATAAAATTAACATATAATGAACAAAATTAAAACTATATATTTAAAATAAATAAAACTTGTAAAAAATAAATAAAAATTGAAATTAGTGACTAAATTATAACCTAATAGAATTAAATACATAAATCATAATTATTTAAAATTTCAGTGACTAAATATGTTATTCTACCTTTTATTAATTTAGTGACTAGATTAAAATTATATCAAATTCGTATATCAAATTAAAAGAAATTAAAACATGTTATTCAGGGTTTAAAATATTAATTAATAAAGTTACGAGGACTAAATCGGTTATTTTAATTAAAATATATATATTAATGTTAATGACTAATTTATAAATTAAATAAAATTAAGAGATCAAATTAAAAAGTTCATAATTTGATTTCAGTGACTATAATGGGAAATTACAAAACAACTGGGCTACGGACAAGGTTTGTCCTTTTATTAATTACACACAGACCCCTCCCCAAAACGGCATCGTTCGGGGAGGGGTTTTTAACCCTGAACCGAATGGCCTTAAGGCCATTTTCTTTTCTTTCCTTCTTCCTCTTTTTCTCTCTAAACTGAGAGAGTTTTAAACTCTCTCGCCTCTCTCTTCAAACCTCCAAACGGAGGTTGGCCAGCCACCGGCTGATAGCCATACTCCGGCACCGACACCACCGCCGGCCACCACCCACGGTGGCCGGAATATGCAAAAACACCCTAATCTTAAAGATCTACTTGCCACGAACCCGAATCTAGCCTCCTTTTTTTCCTAAAAACCCTTAGATTTTCTTAAATCTAAGAAAATACCTTCGGTATTTTCGGTTCTTCGACAAGATGTGAAGGCTCCGATGATCGCGTGTCTCTATTGGTAAGCTTCTCTCCTTTTTCTTTCCTTATGTTTTATGGATTTTGGTGGTTGTTGTGTTATTTTTCTCTGGCTTCTTCCTCTTTTTTTTTTCTTTGCAGGTTCGGTTGATGGCTTTATAGCCATCACGGTGCTTGTCTCGGACCGGGTAAAAGGGTTGTAGTTTGGTGAGTCACCAAACTATAGTGGTGACTCACCGTAGCCCTCAACGTGGACGGTTCTCTTCAATTCTTCTGGAGGCTTCGTGGCAGCGGCTGAGCGGCGTTGAACGTGGCAGTGGAGACAACAAAAGCGGCGGCTTGGACATGGCCCTAGGGTATCATACCCTAGGGTTTGCATCTGGAGGTCCTTGGACCGTTGGATCAAGGTCTGATCCAACGACTGAGAGAAGAGCGGCGGCTGAAGCTGAGATCAAACTCTAAATGGGTTTTAAGGTTTCTGTTAGGTTTGGGCCAGTTTGTTGGGTCTACAATGTTATTTGTAATTATTTAATAATAATATATAATAATAAATAAAATTATAATAATATATTAATAATAATACTAAAAACAAATGGGTAAAAAAAATTAGTATCTTCAGCAATATTAGCTTGAAATTATGGCTCCACGTGGAAGACAAAGAAACGGTCTGCTGGTTGGTCTACATGAAAAACAAGCGTTAGTTTAATTAGCTAAATGATTAAGTTAATTAGAGATTTCGCAATCAACTTCGTTGCAATTTGCATTTATTTGGGTTTTGTTTTACGAAAGCTTGATTTGCTAATGAACATTAACAATCTTACAAAAATTTAAGCCCCACAAATCCACTTGCTGCTTATCGGAAAATGTCTGGGAATTCCACACCAGAATTAAGGCATCGCTTCAAGAAAGTCGAGCAAAGTTTTGTTATTATCACGTCGAACAAATAAAGTTATGTTTATGTTCGTTTTATTTTTTAAGGCATTTGTATTTGATTTGTTTAACTTTTACAAATATGTTCATATAACGATCGTAAACATGTCCATTTAGTAGTCGCTAATATATTCTTTCAATGTTCACTAACATGTTCATCAAAATGGTAAAATTGCATCACTAGTCTTTAAGATCCTTAAGCCTCACAGTTTGAACTCCAGAGTTTACCCTAGGTTTAATTTAGTCTCTATCAGTAGAACGGGGTAAACTAGATTTTCTAATGACGAGTGATCAAAATGAAACCAAAACATAATGTTAGATATGATTTTGAGAAAAAAATATTAGTTTGATGACCAAAATAGAACTGCATAAAGAGTTAAATGATTAAATACCTAGTTTACCCTATCAGTAGATATTTCAAACTTAAAAAATTATTTACAAAGACCTGAGAAGTATATTAAACAAATTAAGGGAATCTGGTGGTCTTTACAACGGACAAAGGAATCTCATATCTCATTGGGCTAATTATGGATTTAATATTAAACCAATTTTTCTAACGACTTAAGTTGACAACTTTGGAATTTAATTAGTATGAGATTAGAAAAATTATATTTGTGAATATTTATATTGGGCAGTGTTTTAATTTGATTTATGAATTTTTAATATTTGGAATTTCATTCGGTGTCGGACGCAAAGTTTTATGTTAAGAGTGATGAACTTATAAAATTTTAAGGAGAAATAAACTTATAAAAATTTAATACATAAAAACATATTAAAGGAAAAATAAAAAAAATCTAAAATATGTAAAAAATTAAAATTTTAAGAGAGGCGACCTCCACCTGTCCTCGCCTAAGTCTTTCCCTGAATTCATTATAAACTCTTTTGTACCCCTCCATGGTTGATATGGGAAATTGGTATATTTTAATTATAATTTAATTATTATTATTTTAGGATTATTATTTCATAAGATTTTAAAAAAATTGATACAATTTCATTTAAATTTGGCTAATTATAAAAAAAAATTCTCTAATATTTTTATTTTAGTTGTATTAACATTTAAAAGAATTGAAAAAAATATTTGAGTGAATTATTTTCTCCCATTATTTTTTGTTTTTATTTACTTTTTAAAATTAATTTCTAATAAATTAAAAAGTGAAAAATTTGATCAATCAACTTATGTTTTTTTGTTATTTTCTTTTTAAATTTTATTTTGGAAGTCTCTTAGACAAATATAAAGTGACTTATCTATTAAAAAAAACTTACACATGTGCGAAAGATAAAATTATTTTTAATTATTATAAAATTTTCAATTAAATTGATATTATGAATTAATCAAATATCAATTCAGTTGAAAAATAGCTCGAATATCACTTTTAAAAATGATATTCAAATATAATTATAGAAGTATTTTATATGCATAAATCATTTACTTCTTCCATTATAATTATTTGTTAAATTAATTTTTATAGTACATTTTTTATATCAAATATTTCCATCCATCCTCATCATAGATATGACAACAATTAATTTATATTTATAATCATTTATTCTATATGTAATTAAGACAAAAACACCTTTATGCACATAATTTGGTGATATGTATCGATCAAGGGTTCTACTAAAGGTACCAGTCAAACCACTTTCTTTTAACAGTAAAAACATCCTACTCACGCACAACATCCAACGAGATGCCCATACCTTCCAACCCATTCCACTCACTTAGAAAAAACTAATATACTATTATTGATCAACTAGTGGGAATCAAAAACTCATTATAAATAAAGTCATTCGAACTATTTGAAGGGAGGAAGCAAGCAGAAAACACGAAAAAAAAGGGTTATTCATCTGGTATGTTAAGAAGCAATATATGTTAAGATGTTCCATTTGCATTTCAACTGGAAATTTCATTTCTATATATGTTGTTGAATAAATAAATAAAAATTTGAAGCTTAGAATAGATATAGGATTAATTTACCCTCTGTTTGAAGTTTTCTTTAGCACTGTTGATTTCGTCGAGAGTGAAAATCAAAGAATGAAGGGAGTCGTTGAGTCCTTGGTCGCCTTGCATGAGATGTGGGAAGTCCGGTGAGTTGTCGGCGGCGTTGAGTGTGAGAGGTGGCCGTGAATGAAGAAGAAGAAAGGTTGAGAAATGGGGAAGGCGACAATGTTAGTTTGGGAAAGGTTTAGATTTAGTATAGACGATGTTTTGTTTTTAGGTTAAATGGTAATTTAAGGTTTTAGTTCATTTGGATAAAACAACGTCGTTTAATTGGGGTCCAGGGTAATTTATTTTCGGACACATGGGTTTATTCTGAAGGAGTCACACTTGTTTTCAATTTAATGCATCATAGTCCCCAATTTGCACGTTTCTAGAACCTTTTAATTTTATCCTCATATTATTCTGATTTGATTTGACACATAAAAATATCATTTTTTAAACAACTCAAATTGTGTTGGATTTTCTACATCGACGTCGCCTTTTTTTCTCTAATCAAGTAAAACAATCACATATTATAATTTTTTATTTTATTTACTACTATATATATTTTACAAGATGTAATAGGTGACAGAAATTGCAGATTTTGATCAGTCGTTGTCGCTCTTGGTCTATCTGAGGATCAATGGCCTCGAATTCGGTCAGACTTGGTGCGGGAGTTAGATGTTAACCATCAAAAGTATAAGTATATATTTGGAACGGAATGTTATAAAAAAATCTATAAAACCAAACAATTAGCCGGAAAATGGATGGAAATGCCAAACACGGGATTGATTATTGCTTCTGCATACAATAAAGTTGTTATAAGTCTAGCTAATAGAGGAAACGTCGAAGGTTGTACTACGATTTTACCGCTTTGGTCCAGTCCACCACAATCAGAGCCACATGGGACAATCGTCATTGTACATGTGAATGATAACCATTACATTAAAGCGGATTTACGCGAAGGTTGTCCTTTGCCGATGACTAATCCACTTCGGATCACATATAAAAGTGACATTTCATCTGCATGGGAAGACCCATATGCTAGTCGTCAGGAAGAGTTTCGTAAATATTTTTTTCGTATTCCTGAAACTTTTGACTTATCGAAGTAATTATGTAACGTTCAATTTATTGTAATTCTAGTTTATTTATCAATGAATATTTAAATATTTGCTTTTTTATACATGTATATATAATTAAATAAGTAAAAAAGATAACAAAAATTTTAAAAATAAATAATTATTATCATGTTGAAGAAATAAATAAAAAATACTTTAATAAAATAATAATAATGAAAAAGACATCATTATTACATAATGATTAAAAATTTTAATAAAAAACAATAAAAATCATAATCATTACATTAATCTTTTGGTGTTTTAATAAAAAATTGGTAGGTTTAATAATATTTTAGTGTTTTAATAAAAAAATTGGTAGGTTTAAAAAAATAATTGGTATATTTAGACTAACCTGTGAGCACCATTTTCTTATTTTAATTAAAATCGATGCCCCCACGTGAATAACACCATTCCACTCACCCACTTACAAAAAAACCCCACTCAAACTTTACCTAAATCATCACCAAAGTCAGCAAATCTAACAAATCTCACATAACCCATCAACATCTTACCAAAACATTAGAAAAAAAAAATAAAGGGACAAGGGGATTCGGTGAGGATGGAACCATAAAGAAGGAGGAGGCATTCACGAACAGGAGGGGAGAACATAAAAAATAAAAAAATAAACACTCATCAAGGAAAAAAAACAAAAACATGAAGCAAGGGGAGACGACTTACAGTGGAGGTTCAAAGACATCAGGAAGCTATAAAGTCGGCCGTGGAAGCTCGAAAGTTGTCGTGTTCTTCATTTCTTTTGAAGGTAATCTCTAGATCTACTTTCCTATGGTTGATTTTAGGTGAAACTAAGTAGATATTCGGGTTGTGGGGAAGAAATAGAATGATTTGAGGTCAATTTTATTTTTCTGGCAACCGTGCTCCGTCGTTGACTCCGCCGTTGGAGCCTCCGGCCACCGTGGGAACCTTTCTGTGCTTGAGAGAATTGAGAGAATTCTCTCAAACTCTCTCTCTTTTATTTGTGTGAGATGAGAAAATGAGGGGAAAATGAGAATAATAGCCCGTTTTGGGTTTTAAATATACTGTACAAAATGACGTAGTTTTAACGAAGGGACAATCTGTAATTTCGCATGGGATATGCGCCAATAAGATCATTCTTAGTTTGTAATTTTCTATTATGGTCATTAGTATAACTTTTAACTTGAGCTACTATTTTAATTTATTTTACATTTTAATCCTATTTTTATATGTTACGTATTATTGTAAATATTTGACATTGGTCACTATATGTTTAATTATTATATTATAGTCACTGATCGTATATTATATTATTTTATATTTAAATTTGATCTTAAAATTTATTATTCTTTTGTTTTTAGTCACCTAATTATTTAATTTGTTAGTCTTTATTATTTCATGTTGTAAATTAGCATTTAAGTCATGTTAATATTTATATTAATTTGAATATATATATATCATTAATTTAAACTTGTTTGATTTCGTTCTAAACCTATAAAGTAGTTTCAATTATATTTACTTAGTAAATTTATTTGTCATAAAAGCTTTAATGTTATTTAATTTATTATGTAAATCAATTTCTTTGTTATTTATTATATTTTCAAAATCTTGTGTATTCATAATATATATTTTATTAACTTTTAGCAAACACCGTTTTAATTGGTTTTGACATCTTTGTTAACATTAAATATTAAATATATAATGGAATACAATAATGAAATTCAAAATGACGTGAGATTTCATTGTCCTTATTTTCAAAAGATTTTGCAAGTGGAGCTCCAATTATCATATAAAATTCATCTTTAAACAATTTAATTTTATGGGTCAAGGTGATGGAAAATTACTTTACGGTAGGTGTGTGTTTTATAAAATATATATTGTATTATTTTATTAATTGTGTTGTTCTCACATTATATAGTGTTTAAAATTATGTTCTTATTTTCAAAAACTTTTGATTATCATGTGATTGAAAATGTCGTGAGATTCTTATCCTATAAAATTATGTTGTTCTCACATTACAAATTATATTATTATTTTCAAATATTATTTTTTTCTTACTTATTATTTTATTTCATCTTTAAAGATTAAATTATTATTATTATAAATATTTTATTATATTTTCTTAAAAATTTTATTATATTATTTCATGCAAAAATTGATATTTAAATTATATTCGATTCGAATTTAAAAAAAATCAAGGAGAATGAAATTTTCGAATTTGAATAAGAAATAGATGAAATAGCTTTCTCGACGGAGGATTGTTAATGTCGAGATTTCATTTCAAAATTAAATATTTTTTTTTCTAATTAATTAATTTTATTGAAGCAAATTAATCAATATTATATAAAAGGATCATATTTTAATTTTATATTCGATTCAGGGTTTTCACCATTACAACAATGTGTAAGCTAAACAATATCAATTTTGGGCATTGTGGGGGTGCTAATCCTTCTCTACGCGTAACCGACTTCCGAACCCGTTTTAATTGAATTTTTGGTAAACGCAGACCAATTTTTGTCTTAAAAAACAATTTTTTTAAAAATTGTTTTGAAAGGACGTTTTTAGATATTCGACCTACCTAACCTAAATTTCGATGGCGACTCTTTCCAATTTAATCCAAATTAATTCAAAAGTAAAGTCGTAACTATTTTTTTAAACAATCAAACGATTGTTCCGCCGAAAAACGGTTATGACATAACCCATCTATCAAACTATGATATATCCATTATAGTGGCATTCCTATACATTATATTATACATATGATTAAATATTGTGATTTCCTTAAAATATTAAGAATCTAAACTTGACTTTGGAAAGGTTTGAATATTGTATATAAACACCCACAATATAAAATATTTAATATGTTTGAATTATATTTATATTCTTTTGTGTATAAAAGAGTAAGATATAAAAGAGTAATTCAGAGTGGAGGTGCCTCGCTTTCCCGGACATGTCTCTTTCTTTCATTACATATGCAACTGCCAGCCCGACCGTTCTCTAGCTGCCTTTCTCCCATCCTGATTTGCTGCCACGTCCTTAGCCACAATTTATCTATGTGGGTCGACGTATGCATTGAGAACTCAATTGATTCAACTTCCAAAAAAATAAATAAATTATAAAGTCAAAAATAAATGTAAGAATACGTAGCTGTTTGCTCAGCAAGAAATGTACTATATATTCAAGCTTAAATATTTCAATGAAAAAAATATGGAAAATGGTAAGTTTGGAAATATCATCATGGTAATTCAAGCATTATGATATTAACATTGCTAAGATAATTTGATTTACTTTGTTTTATACGATTGATGATTTTTTAACTTTGTTAATGGATTACCCAATCATTGAGTTTTTTACATAAGCGACAGCAACTTTCCATTGCCGACTTGATGGACGACCAGGTTCGAATTTATTTTGAGTTAATAAAAATGACCGGTAATTCTTGAGAGAGGGTCAAGGTGATCGAGCTGTTAAAAATAATCATTTTAAAGTATCCAAGCATGAAATCTTCGTTTCTAAATTCTTTGCCTTCCCATTTGTTGGGTACGTGAGCAGTAAACGTCTTTAATGGTAGAAATTAGCATTACCATTTTTTTAAATAGTCGTTAACATAATTTATGTTTATAATTTTTCCTTTAGAGATAGTAACATCTATTTTACTACCGAAACCAAACCACTCATTAAGTTCAACATTAGCAATTGAATATCTTAGGCAAAATATTTTTTGACAACCGAAATCGTTTCGTTGGTGCACTTATTTGTTATACTTGAATGTACAGTATGACTATACATTAGAAGAAAAAGAGGTTTATTTTAACTATCATATTTTGCAATCACATCTGATGTGAATGTGAAATATTATAATTACATCTTACCTAAAATTGGAATATTTGCAACAACTTTTAGATGCTGCTAAATTTAACTTTCATGATATTAATCATAATAATAAAATTTTATTGTAAACTATAAATTATATATATATATATATATATATGTTATTCCTCGTCATTAACAGTTAAATTTCTATTAAGTTTTTAACTAAGAAAATGATGTGATATATTATAATACTCAATACTTTTAATCTTAAAAATTCACACATTCTATCAATTTAGTTCTAACTCAAAATAATACAATTCATCCTTAATATTTAAAAAGTTTATCATTTTCGTCCTCATTTTAGTTCGTAGTATTTTAAAAATTTGAAAATTTAATCATCGAATAAGATGATGACATGTGTCATCATCTTATTGGATGGAGATTAAAGAAAACATTAAATGCACTATAAAGGGATTGAACCTGGGATATTAAAAAAAGACAAACACTAAGACAAGCATAGCTATTATCATGAACGAACATAAAATTTTATGTTAGTGGTAAACTTATAAAATTTTGAGAGGACGAAAGCATATTTTCAATGGAAAATACAAAAAAATTATCTACACTATAAAAAAAATTGAAATTTTTAGGAGTCAACTACCCCACTCGTCCTGTCCTTGGTCTATCCCTTATTCTTGGTATATTGTTCACAAATATATTATTTATATCATGATCTTATTAGACAAAAATTAAAATAAAACAAAAAATTGAGATTAAAAGGGATTGAAATTAGGATATTGGAAATAAAGAGCGTGTAAACACTTAATCAAGCTTGATTTTTATTCAGTATATGTCAAAGACTTTTAATCTTTTGACAATAAACGCTCACATTCTGACATGTTTCATGTTTAAACTTAAAATCCCAAGAAATAACAATATATTTTTTTAATCACTAATGTCGTTTGGTTCATATAAATATGGATGGTTTTGTATGAAGTGGATGATAATTTAATTTATTTGTTGGCCAAAATTCATTTATCGTCGCAGCTGCAAATAACCAACAAATTTAACCAGCCTTCCGCACTACATCATATCATTTTGATTTGCAATTACTTGACATTTATCAAGTCCAATTATGCTGCCACCCTGTGCTGTTTGAATGTGACTCAATCAACCAATATTCCCATCCATAAAAATTCAGACATTTTATTTAAAAATTATACACATTCAAACATTTTTTAATAGATAATTTGTTATATCCAATCAAATTATCAAAACCAAATAACTATCGATTATCATTTAATAGACTTTAAAATTCTAAGGGGGAGATTGGATCATGGAATTCAAGATTCCTGGTGGGAATTTTTCTTTTCAGATTCAAATTCCCACGTTTGGATGAGAAATATTCCTAATAGGGAGTAATAAAATATTCCTAACAGTAAATTTTTTTCTCTTTTTACCGGGAATGTTAATCCCATGCTTTTCTTAAGTATTTTTTGTTTCCCTTCAACTTGGACTAAAATGCCCTTAAAACAAAATATTTATTTCAAAATTATCCTTACTTTTATTTCAAAAGCTATAATATTTTGTTTTCACAAATTTATTTCAAAAATTTATTTCCACAAATTAGCATAACTTTTTAAATATTAATTAAGTTTAAAAGAATATATGGTATATTTACTCTTTTAATATGCCCATTTATCTTTTAAATATTGCAAAAAAATTATATAGATTTTATGAATTTAAATTTAATAAAAAATATATAAATTGAAAATAATACAATAATATATTTTCTATGAATTTTTATATAAATATTTTCATTTAAATATTTGGAATTCAACTTGTTAAAAGAATATCATAAGAACACTTTAGTAAAATATGCATTTCAGTAATCTTTTATTCCTTTAACCAAACACTGTAATCATACATTCCTGTCAAACAAACCAAACACAATAATATAACATTCCCGGTAATGTGTAAGGTAATGTAATATTCCGGTAATCTTATTCCCGAAGGTAATGTTACATTCCGTGAACCAAACGCACCTTAAGAGAAAAAAAAAAGTAAACTACATTCTTAGTCATTAAATTCTAGTGTTTGTTTCATTTTTCTCATTTAATTATAAATGATTAAAATTTTGTTATTAAACTTTTCAAATTATTATTATTGGATCATTAAATTATCAACAACTGAATAATATAATATTTTGGTATTGACGTGGAAGTTAAAATTTTCAACTCATCATTTTCTTCATCAAAATTAGGGGATTCATTAATTTTTAATCATAGCAAAAAATTATCATTTTTGATATCTTTTTGTGCCCACCCTATACATCAAAGAAGTCTCATCATCCTCTACTCCATATTGATTTAGATTTTTTCAGTATCTCTTTAAAACTCAAGAAATTAGACATAAATAAAATCTATCATTTTTGGAGTTTGGATGTTTTCTCGAATTTGAGGGGTTTATGGTGTTATTAAAGATCATAATAGTGGGTAGATTCCTTTTGAGAAAATGAATAATATACTTCGAAACTAGCCTTATCATTTGATCGTCGAAAGAGATCGAAACATTAGAATGCCGAACATTTAGATGATTTTTTTGTAATTTTGAATGAGTTCAATAGAAAATCAATCCAAAAAGAAGAACTATAAGTAAAATATGAATATTTTATTATTGATCTTATTATGAATGACGATTGACTGGAAGTGTCGGTAAGAAGAATTGACTACTTTTTATTAAAAAAACAAAAACATAACGACCATTTCATCACGTTATTAATGATTTAACATTCCAATAAAAAAATAATTCAAAGGTTTAGCGGCAACATTTAAATAATTCATATTTCGATAACTAATATTTATTGACTAACTATATAGCTTATGAGTGAAAAAGAATTATAGCTTATAAATTTTAACAATTAACTAATCAACCGAGACTAATTAAATTTGTATCAATAATTTCAATTAAAAGCAAGTAATGAACATCCATTGGATCCTACGGTATCTCAGCATGAATAGTTAAAAAAAAAGACAATTCTGAGAAAGCCATGCAAGCTATATGGTGGGGACGTAGGGTAAAGCTGGGAATGTGACTGGGAGTGCAGCCGGCCAAGAAATTATTAGCATTTAGGAAATTAATTAGACTGGTCAAATGATAATGTAGTCTTCTTTTTCCTGAAAACCTTTATGGGCAAGCTTATTCGTAAATGCCACAAATATTTGTGTTATGACGATAACAATGTAAGGTAAATACCTTGTCCAAACCCCCCTTTTCTAACATTATGTTTTCATGCAACTGAGCTTTCACTTTTGATGATTGCTACGCAAAATTCATTGGTCACATCCCTGTCTTTGTTTCAAGATTTTGCAGTCATGCGCCTCTATTCTTACGTTTCTCTATATTCTCCCCTTGCTTTTATCTACATATTCCACCATTCCATTTCTAGTTTCTACTTGCATAATTTACTCATATCATATGTGGATCTCACTTACAAATTTCACAAGTAAACAAACAATATAATAAATTAAGTACTATATATATACACAATTTTTCATTAGTATAACTGATGAATATTTCTTATTTTTGCTTAATTATAGGTCCAAAAAGTTGACTTTTTATATAGGTGCTGCAAATGAGGGGGCAGGATCAACAAAACCAAGCAGGGCAGGGTGTGATCTGGTGGCTTTAATAAACAAATCAACTTTAAATCATCACCTGCTCCAGGATGACATTGCTTACCAACCTCCATTAGTGGAACTTATTTACCAACTATATATATATATATATATTATACGGGCTAAATCACTACTAATAAAATTTTTCGAACGATTACATTATCAAATGGAATTTCTGAAAATTATTCCGAGAGAAATCATCTTCTGCCGGATTATCATCCAAAACTCATAATTTTTTACCTTAATGTGACTTTTGACAACTAAATTAAATGGCTGATAACTATATCTTCATAGCTTGTCAGCCTATTAACATATTACAGACATGTTAACCCTAGGTTTGGCATCAACCACCTTATAGTAGGCACCAAGAGAGATTGAAAGAGGATTTCTTCTCCCCTTCCAGCTCCCATTTAAACGAATCACCTTCCTCTCTCATAGAAATATACCGACCAATGAATGTCTTTTCCCTGACATCGACTCTCCACCTAAATCAGAATGGATAAAGAATCAACAATTAACGAAATAAACTTATTCTCATCAACAATATCTTTGTTTGTCAACTATTTGTAAGACAAGTTGCTTTTCTAGCTTATCTATAGTATCTACATTAAAAGAAAATAGACAAACAATGGCCCCTATATCTTTGATGTTTACAATCTACCTTCAGATTCTAGGTATTCATGATGTAAGCATAAAGTAGGTGGTTATTGTATTAAGTGAGAGTGGAAGATATGGAAAAAGACATACTGATATTTGTAGGGGAGATGGTTTGATAATATTCATAAATTGGAGGGCTTCCACCTCAAAAAAATACAAGTTCAGTGAAGTATTTGATAGAGACCATGGTGTTGGGTGTATATAAAACCAAACCAACCTTGGGATCAATCGAACAGCTTAGTCGGTAATCCCTAAATTATTATAACTTTTTATACTGTATTTGATTCCTACCTTAGTCTCTTGATACACCCAAATCCCTTAAACTAGTAGGCAGCCACGGCCATGGCCATAGATAACGCCTTCGAGGTCGACTTCTCTACTTACAGTACCAGCACAACCACCACCACCACTACGTATGATGACCCTGCATGTACCTGGAATGACTGGGGTTCCCTGGTTGTTGATTGGGACTTGTTATCGAGTGACCGTGACGAGTTTCAAGATCTCATTGAGTCCAAGATGGATGATGGAACAGAGTTCGCGTTGGCTCGAGTCGAAAACGAGTCAAGTGACTCTGTTTCTGTTTCCATCTCAACCGATACGATGGTTGTAGATGATGAAACGAAAGGTGGAGATTTGAAGGGGTTGAGGTTGGTTCACTTACTGATGGCTGCTGCCGAGGCGCTCATGGGGGCTACCAAGAGCCGTGAACTAGCTCGGGTGATATTGGTTCGGCTCAAGGAGTTGGTATCCCCGATTAATGGAACCAACATGGAAAGGTTGGCGGCTTATTTCATCGATGCCTTACAGGGTCTACTCGAAGGCTCCAGAGGTGGACATTCCAAGCATTTGATAACCAATGGAACTCATCATCACCGTGACAAACACCATCAATCGGACATGCTTGCCGCGTTTCAGCTGTTGCAGGACATGTCACCTTATGTTAAATTCGGTCACTTCACCGCCAATCAAGCAATCCTGGAAGCAGTGAGTCATGAGAGGAGGATCCACATAGTGGACTACGACATCATGGAAGGGATCCAATGGGCGTCTTTGATGCAATCTTTGGTGTCTAGGAAAGACGGACCACCAACCCCACATCTTAGAATCACGGCTTTATCAAGAGGCAACAACGGCTGTCGATCAATTGGGACCATTCAAGAGACCGGTCGACGGTTAGCCGCTTTTGCAGCCTCTATTGGGCAGCCTTTTTCTTTCCATCAATATAAGCTAGACTCCGATGAAACATTTAGACCGTTGGCTTTGAAGTTAGTACAAGGTGAGGCCTTGATGATCAATTGTATGTTGCACTCACCCCACTTTAGTCACCGAGCACCCGGTTCGGTCGCTTCATTTTTATCCGGCGCCAAGACTCTGAACCCAAGATTGGTGACCCTGGTGGAAGAAGAAGTAGGACCCATTGGAGATGCCGAGTTCATGGGACGGTTCATGGACTCATTGCACCATTACTCAGCCATATTCGACTCATTAGAAGCCGGGTTCCCTATGCAGTGCAGGGCTCGAACCTTGGTCGAAAGACTAATTCTGGGGCCTCGAATAGGCGGTTCCTTGAACCAGATTTACCGAACCCGAAACGAAGACAAGAGTGGTCCCTGGTCGGAATGGTTAAATTCAGTAGGATACAAGGCAGTTAACATCAGCTTTGGTAATCATTGTCAAGCAAAGCTTCTGGTGGGATTATTCAATGATGGATATAGAGTGGAGGAACTGGGCAATAATAGGCTCGCTTTAGGCTGGAAATCCAGGCGTTTGCTCTCAGCTTCGATATGGACTTCTCCTCCATACTCTTATTTGTAAAAAAAGAAATCAAACAAATATGCTGTCGTTTCTTTTGTGTTTCAATTTTTCATATCCCTTAGCATTTTCCAGACATGTAAATACTTAGACCAGATTGTTGGAATTAAGATGTAATAATCCTTAGTTGAGGCAAATCACAAAGAACTTGATTAGGTTGTGAGCTAATGCTGCTGTTTGTAAGAAGAACATGAGCTTGTTTCGTATGAGGTTTTCCAATTTCATTTTCTGTATATTTTTATTTGGCTGTAGCTTTCGCTTCCATTTTGCTCCACAGCGACATCCAACCCATATTTAAATCTGCTTTGTTTAAAAAAAATCCAATGATTTTGGATCAAACAAAGGTCAAAATCCCGTTTTACAAATGAAGATAAAATCAATTTTACGGCTCACTGGGCTCAGTAGTCACTACTCTTGTTCTTAGCTACAACTTTCATCTAAAGCAATACTTAGAATAATATTAATTATCCTTTAAATAAAATATATTTTCACACTGAATTGACGTTTAAAATAATCTTGTAATCTCTTTTAAATAACATATATTTTTGTGTTTTTCCAACTGAATTGACGCCTGCATAAGTTACTTTTCACAAACAATAAAAATAGTGGAGGGATTAGCTGGACAAAAGAAAATTAAGTATACACGTGGAAAACTAATAGGGGTAGTTAAATTCGGAGATTAATTTTAAATAAAAAATAAATTCATGACTGGTGTAAAAAAAATCAAGGATTAATGTAGTAAAATAAATAAATTTAAGGATTAGATAGATATTTATCCTAAACTAAAGCTAACTAAAAACGCAAGCATGACATATATACATATTATATAAATAACCTACTTTTTTTTAAGTATAAGTTGTATTCTATTAATTAATTTAAATTAAATATCATAAATATTTAATATTTATTATGATAACAAATTCTCAATTTATCATAATAATATTATTTAAAAAATATAAAATTTTTTCTATTAGACCAATCAGTAATGGGAAATAGGATAAAACTTAATGTTTGCACCATGCACTCTGGGCTCACATCAGCATCTTTCTCAAAATTAATGCATTAACACATTGGTGTGGGGTTATTTATATTATTTTATATGCATAGAAACTTATAACTATTAAAGTTAAAAGCTTGACATTGATGTGCAGTTGTAATTAATGAAAGTTATTTTTATAAATATGTAAGCAATAACGACAAGTTGAAGCTTCTTAAAACGTCGAGATAGTCAAGACCTTCGGCGCAAAACATATGTAATTGAAGGCAACAGTTTTCCCCCACCATTAATTTTCTTTAAAAGAAAATCGCGTCATAATTAGAAGATTAAATAATAATGAAAAAATCTTATGCGCCGATAAGGAGAAATGGCCCTAAATTTCGTGCCAGTATTAATAAATTATTTCAAAAAAGTTGTTTTAAGAATTGATGGTGAAATTTTCAGTAAATATTAAGTACTGTTGGTGTTAATTAAACTATGATTTCATTCATCATATGGCTATAGCATTTCATATTGGTGTAACAATATAGCATTATTTTTTAAGCGTTGACTTGGTTATTAATTAAAATGAATTAAGATAAGAAGAATGAAAGATCCCATTTTCATGTGGATGGGGAAAAGTTGCAAGGAAACACAGAGATTAATTCTGTTTTCATGGAAATATTTAGGACAAATAGTTGATGAGAAAAAAATGAATAAAAAACATCATCTGAATTTGAAGAATTTCAAGTTTTTGTGGTCCAATAATGAACAAATATAGTAGTTAATTCATATCTTTTATATTTTAAAAAAGCAATTTAAAGAGAGTTTGAATTATTAAAAAATAATTATTGAAATAATTTTGAGAAATTCAAAATTTTAAAAAGTTAATTTTTTTTATCAAATTAAATTATTTTATAGTTTTATAATGTTTAAAATTATTATATATATATATATATTGAATTTTTAAGGCTTATTTTTCTTATTCTAATTAGAATAATTTTGGAAGTAAAAGTAGTTAAAGGCCCATAGCTTTTGTGGAAACCAAGGCCTAATATTTGTTTTCAAGTCGATGTATGTATCCGCTGCTTTAATTATAAAATAAAGGGTAAACTACACAAATGGTCACTAATGTTTGAGTAAATTTTATTTATTTCCATTAAAGTTTTAAAAGTAATAAATTAGTCCTAAACTAATTTAGGACGTTAAACTAATTTCGTTTTCCCCACGTTTGTATCCCGTTAAATTGATGACGTCGTGACGTTAAAAAAGGTTAATATTTAGTTTTATTCCTAAACTATTGCTAAAACTTCAAATAGGTCGTTAAACAATGCTTTTATATCTAATCTACTCCAAAAAAACTTTATAATTTCCATTTTTTTCAAACACCCGACCACTGGGGATTCTTGAATTTTGAAAGAATTCTTGCATTAGCTTTGGGTTTCCTTAAAATTCAAATCTTGGTTGTTGTATGTTTACATGATTTTATGGGTTTTTGTCTTCTGGTGTGAATACTTTATGATGCCCTGTATGGTTTGGATTCAGGCCCCGTCTGTCTGTGAAGAGATGATTTTGTCTGGTTGCACTCTTGATAGGAAAACTAGGGCAATGTTGCGGTCTGCTCTGAGATACATGAAGCAAACGGTAAAGTTGTAGTTGACAATCCATAGTCCTTATGGCTAAAGCAATTTATGACAGAACAAATTGTTGTTTGATTTATCAGTTTGAGGTTAGTAGTCATGATCTTTTGATGCACGGACGTCTTGTATAATGCCATCAAAAGCGAGGAAGCAAATTTTGGCTCACAAATTCCTCAATAGAAAGAAAATATAAAGATTTTGATTTTTTTGTATTGGAGAATGGACACTTTTAATCCATATGGTAGTAATCTTCTGCTACATCCAATGAACCCTTTCTTCCTTCATAAACTGTTTTGCAGGAACAATCTCCATGCAGGGTCATCCTTGTGTGACTCGTCGGAGTGATTGAACTCTACGAGCCGTGTTCCAAAGATTGGAATGAGGAACATTCGCCATATGCTAGGGCTATTATATATATAACATGAAGAAGTCAGCCCTTCTCATCTTTGCATTCGGGTCAGACACCATTTTGAAATAGAAACCTTATATCTTGTGTATCATACGTTATAACAAGAAACATTCAATAAAAAATAACATTCAAAATGTACTTTAACCTATGTTCTCCAAATTTCGTTTTATAGATGAAATAATATTTGTTGCCATGCCTGCAAACGCTGTAAAGATTTTCATTAGATAAATCCTCGAACATTGAAAATATCAGAATAAAAATAAAGAGTAATGTAGTCAATAGCTTCAGCTTGTGACTTAATTTGCTAACAAGAATTAGCTTTGATACACTAGAGATGATAACAATAATACCTACAGTATCTAAGAAGAATATAATCTACATACAGAAAAGGATGCATCTAATAAACGTGTACAAAAATCACAACATACTCGTGCTATTGTCCTGAGTTCGTATCCAAAGTAAACATTCAAATAGGAATGGCCTAAACAATCTGTCTGACGACTTTTGAAATTCGAGAACAGAACATGAACAATAACAGTACCGATGACAACAAGAAAAATCTCAAATACGTTTCTATTTCCTGCATTCCGACCTAGAGAACCTCCGTCTTCTTCTCTATCTGTTTCTTCTTCAGCATCATAAGGTGTTTACACCAGAAGAAGGCAACACAAATCCATAAAGCCCCGTAAACATACAACGGACAAGATTTGAATTCGAAGGAAACCTAAAGCTACTGCAAGAATTCATTCAAAATTCAAGAATCCCTGGTGGTGGTGGGGTGTTTGGAAAAAATAAAAATTTTAAAGCTTGTTGAAGTAATTTATATATAAAATCATTGTTCAATGACATGTTTGATGTTTTAATACTAGTTTAGGGGTGAAACTAAATATTAACCTTTTTATCTTGATCTCACTATGTCATCAATTTAAAGGGATAACAGTAGAGTGATCATTTTATTACAAATCGATAACGTTAATAATTAATTTGTTATTTTTAAAACTTTAGTGAAAAAAAACAAAAACTTACTCGGATTTCTAGCGAAAAGGAAAGGAAAGCATTGGTTTATGTCTAGGAAAAGAGTAACTATTTGTGTCGTTTATCCTAAAAGAAACGGATCGGTCGAATTATGTGAATTTTATCTTACTTCCCCAAAATTAAGAGGTTGGTCCCTCTATTAGGTTGTTTGAGCAAAGCGAAACTAATTCGGGTCATTTTCAAAACAAATATCTTGGTTTACATGGATTCTGTTACTTCCAATGCGCTTGTCTGAGCTCACAAATTGATTCTATTGGCAGTCTCACATTTCAATTCATTGGATTTTGCTGAGACAAAACATTGCTCCGGAATTGATACATACAAAGCATTTATTGAGTTTCTTTGGCGGAATTGATCACTTAAAAGATTAAGAAAGTTCATTTACTAACTACACTCGAAGCTGAATATTACAGAGTTAAGTGATCATCATTACCTAGTTTAAACTTCATACATTTCTCTATAATAAACCTCCTTTTTGTACCTGATGCATTTAACCTTTTTCTTTAATCAATTTCATTTTAAATTAACCATCTCAAGTCATCTTTTATTTTCTGCCCATTGCCCCCAAGAAAGCAAAATCCTCCAAATCTCAACCGTCCAAAACGGTCAACGGTGATGGGAGTATCGAGTCATTTAATATACTGGGACGTGATACAGGGGAAGCATACCCCAAATTCTAAACGTATAAAACTGTGAAAGAAAACAGGGGATTAACTAACTAATCCATTTCAATCCAACGGCTATTAACTAACTAATCATATCAGCCATATCTTACCGTCAAGACCGAATCTAGATCCAAGGACCATTTCTTACCGTCAAGACCGGGACTCCTCCATTTCAATCCAACGGCTATTAACTGACTAATCATGCCAGCCAACGGGTACGCATCCAACGGCCGAAATTGAAATCAACCCTTTCCCCTATTACAACCATAAGTATTTATCGAAATGCCCGGTCCAGTTCTCCACGTTCACTCTCTTTTCCTTCTTCCAATCGAAAACAGAAACAAAAAGAGAGAAAAAAAACAGATTTTTTTTTTGAAAAAGGAAACCTCTTTTATAGTTTTGTTTTGCTTGTGCTGTGCGCGGTTTTAACAAAGGGTGCTGTTTTAACGTGCGCCGCCTGAGATGTCGCCGGCGGCTTCCAGGACAGCGGTTTTGATAAGAATATCACCGTATAGGAAAGATCAGTGATAGTGAAAGTTAGTTAGAACAGACGGTCGCCGTTAATTTTATTTTTGAAGGGAAAGTAATGGAGGGCCAAAAGAGCCAGGCTAAGTTAACACGAACCCCGTCGTCTTTGCTCCGTTCATCGCCGACCATCCGGTCGTCCATCCACAGTATGTCATCCATCATCGAGGGCGACTTTATTAATGACCGAGAAGACAGAGACGACTACCAACATCGAGAGTCGTTACTGAACGACGAGAAAAGAAAGAAACCGCCACCAAAGAAGTCGTGCTCGATGACACCTAGGATTTTACCGGTCCGATTCAATCCAGTTTTTGCCTTGGCCTCGATCTCCTTTTTCTCCTTCATCTTTTTCTTTTGCTTTTATCTCAAAAGAGAGGAGATTCCCACATCGGAAGGCCTCCTGTTAGCTTTGATCTTCGTGGCTATTACCCTCTTCTTCGCTTCAAAGAACAAAGGTTTAATCAACCAAGGCATTGTTTGTTTCAAAGAAAGGTTCCAGTCTTCGAAACCCAATTCGAGGCCCGTCCAGTGGTTCATTGGGGAAACCCATTGTAACAAAACCAACAACAACAACAATGAAGAAAGACTTGAGCTGGTTGTAAGAGAAGGGGTGGAGTTCTACAGCAATGGAGACTTCTACGAAGGTGAATTTCACAAGGGAAAATGTAATGGGAGTGGGGTTTACAATTACTTCGTGAACGGGAGGTACGAAGGGGATTGGGTGGACGGGAGATACGATGGGTATGGAGTGGAGAGCTGGAGCAGAGGAAGTAAATACAGAGGGCAATATAGACAAGGGTTGAGGCATGGATTTGGGATTTATAGGTTTTATACAGGGGATTCTTATTCTGGTGAATGGTGTAATGGGCAGAGTCATGGCGGTGGTGTTCAAATTTGTGCTGATAGGAGTTGTTATGTTGGGGAATTCAAGTCCGGGGTTAAACATGGACTTGGATACTATCATTTCAGGTATGAAATTAAACTTGAATTTATAATACTATATTGCCATGTAAATATTTCTGATTGATTTTCAATGTAGATGTGTTGAATGTTTGCTGAGATTATGGAGTTCTTGTGTTAATTTCTCTGTTGCTTGGAATTATCGATGTCAGTATGACCCTGATAATACTAATCATAAAAAAGGTAAAACTTGCCATTAACTTCAATACCTTTTAAGTTTTGGATGAAGGGTGATGATTCTTATACTTTTAATATTTTGCAGCTATTTTTTTTCATTTAATAAATTAGTTCGTTTTTTCATTTTACTTTCCAAAATGCAATTGTATTTTTATTAATCAAGAAAGAACAAATGGCATTCATTGAAGTCTTCACCCAGAAATCTGGTTGATGCTATTGTTGACCTAATGATCAGTTGTGGATCTTACCTGTCTTTTGATTTAATGAATGAAAGACGAGAGTGAATTAATTTACTATTATGAATGCTTCAATTTCTCCTTAGGTTTTATATTTATTTATTTATTTTCGGATAGATCGTTTTTTGTTTGGTTTTTCTGGTTTGTAAACCACGTCTATTCTATGAAGGAAACCATGATCTTCATAAATGTGATGTTGGTGTTGCAGGAATGGAGATAAATATTGTGGAGAATATTTTGGAGACAAAATGCATGGGTTCGGTGTTTATCACTTTGGTAATGGACACTGTTACGAGGGATCGTGGCACGAAGGTCGAAAGCAAGGGTATGGCATGTATACTTTTCGAAGTGGTGATATGAAGTGTGGTGAATGGGATTCCGGCACCCTGAAAACCCCTTTACCCCCAATTACTGATGCAATCCTTCGAGCTGTTCAGGTATTTTTACCTTATTTTGTTGATTGGCCATGAAAAGCGGTTGTTGATTGTTCGTTAAATTTTAACCTTACTGTATTTTCTGGGTTTCTGCAGGCTGCTAGGAAAACAGCAGCAAACGCTATTAAGCTTCGCAGGGTGGATGAACAAGTGAACAAGGCGGTTCAGGCTGCTAATAGGGCGGCAACTGCTGCTAGGGTAGCTGCAGTCCGAGCTGTTCAGAGCCGGATGGATGGGAAATTTTGTGAGACAGATGTCTAAGAGGTTAGGTTTTCTTGGAAAATGTAAATTTTCGTTTTCTTGTTAACTGATTTTATGTAGTTGAAGAGGTGATGTCCCAACTTGATGAGCAAAAGCTCATTGGAGGTTGAGAGATTATGTTTGAAGTTTCATTGATCACAAATGTAACAATGTACATAACTCGTGTATATCAATGGAAGATCGTTTTCAAACATGTTTGTATTACACATGATTTTACGTCAGTGGTTTGATCCATCTGCGTATTATTATCTTTTTCCTCGGCATACATGTCTATCCTTTGGTGGGGGCTGATTTCATTATTCTGGTTTCCCCCCCTGCAATAATGAGCATTGGTCTAATCACAGCCTCTCTCTCCTATTATTGTTATGATCCATAACATCAAGCCATCGACAAATTGAATGTCTTTATGTGCAAGTTTTTAACATCACCATCAACTTGACGATGCCTACGTTGTCGGAAATCGGAAATTTTTTTGATGCGTACAGAAAACCAGGAAAGGGTGTGGTTCAAGTTTTCCAGGGAATTAATTCCCTTTCATTCCAGAAACCCCGACAAAGGGGTTCAACATCATTTCTTCTTTAGATTATGTTTTTAAACGTCGGTATTATGGCCTTTGATAATTGCCATTTCCGTTGTAAAAAGGAACTCGACATACTCTGCCCATATCATGGAATGTCTAAGAAAATGGCAAGGAAATATTTGCCGATCTGGGTGTCGCCACGGGATGTCTAATAGTTTGAATGGTATGTTTACAAAATGCCATGTTTTTTGGGCTGATAATATGAATTAATCGGATTCCACCTTAATTCAGAATCTTTATAGAATGAACTTATTAAATGGCTTCAGTGAAAAATAGAGTACTATTTTTGTAGAATTATCAAGTTCGAACAATTCTGTAAGGGATGTATATTATTAATGAGATAATTTGAACAATATCATCTCAACTATTTATTAAAAAAATCCTCGTGAGAGTTATTATTACAATCCAAAAATGCAAGTCAGTGAATAAAAAACCTCTAAAATTGTTAAAACAAAATTGAGGACGGCTAGTTTGTCTCCACAAAACACAAAGCGACAATTATAGAGTAGAAAGATTAAAAGAGCTAATTATTTTGATTAAGATGATATAAGAAGGCACGTGGCATCATCACCCTCCCAAGTCGGATAATGTTGGGATTATGACATTGTTCTATACTAAACCCAGCACCTGAATTAAATAAATATAAAGAAAACTGCAGCTTTTCATGCATGATGAATCCACAATCTCTATTCTCTATAAAAATTTAAAGGCTTTGTTTATTTTTGTTTCTTTGATTTGAAAATTCAAATCACATCGCAGATTCCTTTTTTCTCTCTCGCTTCTATCAATATTTAGTATTTCCTAGAAATGATTCAACTCTTTCCCCCGCTCCTACCTTTGAACTTTCAACAACTCCACATGCATTTGTCAAATTGGCATATAAATTAAAGTTTCACCCTTTATGTGAGCAATCTTATCTATTAGGTTTTTTTTTGACTTTTTTTTTAAGAAAAATATATGATGTAATGTTAAAACAATAAAAACATGGAAATTAATCTATTTTTTTAAAAATGCTAGAGTTGAAGGGTTTCTATGATATTTTAATATTTAATTAAATGCAAGAGGAGGTGATTGATTACATACATCATTACATTAAAGATTATTCTTGTTTATGCAAATAATGTCGTTTAGCATGTCCCTAACATTTATCATAATAAACAAAATCTATTTAGAAATAATTGTAGGTTTTAATAAAAGCAGCTGTTCTTTATTTATTTATTTATTTATTTATTTTATTAAAGCTGTTCTTTATTTGGTTGGCCGGGGAGGGTACATCTTCTAACCACATATATCAAATAATTAGTATATTTAAATTTATAAAAATAAAAATAAATAAATAAATAGGGCCTTCTTTGTTTTGTTTTACTCTTCACAAAACGAGACCCTGATTTGGTCAAATTAGTAGAAGCTGGTCCGCATTTAATGTTCTTTGCTCTAAACCATGTTGCAATGTCGGGACATTTTCTTCCCTCACATTAAAAGCAAAATACATAACTTGCAGAACTTTGAAAACTATGATAAATTATGAATGTTGTCACTAACTTTGATTCTATTTCTATTTTGATGATTAAAGTTTAAATTTTCTAATTTAATCATTAAAATTTTGTTTTACTTCTATTTTAATCATTTGAACGTTAAATAAAAAAAATAATAGGGTCACGTGACAACAACGTATGCTTATCTAATATGATATCAATGTGTCATCCACGCCATTTTCGTTTTCCATTATATCGTTTTTCTTTGGAGATGAAAATTTTATATTGTCATCCTTGTGTCATGCAAATGTTGAAAACATCATTCTTCGACCACTCAAAACACTGATGAACTCGTTACATGGTCTCTTATCCCTATACCAATATATATTCTCTCAAATCACTTTAAAACTTGTGAAACTCAACTAATAACGTTAAACCTACAAAACCCTAAATTACTCAAATCTATAATATTCACCATCCGACCAACATGTAATCAAGATATACAATATGTTTTCTCCTTCTCCACCGTTGAGATATGGAAAAAGTAAGAAATCATAGGGGTTTTTTTTATATATAAAAATGAATAGAGTTTTGAATTCATTTCACAATTTTTAGAAGATAAATGTTCAATCATAATGTCAATAAGAGTTTAACAATGATTAAAATAAAAATAAATCAAAATTTTAATGATTAAATTAAAAAATTAAACTCTACCAGTTAAATATAAATAAAAAGAATCAAATAATGAAATCTATAATGTACCTTAAAAATTATTATCGATATCGATAGTAAGATCTAAATTTTACAAAGGCGGATCCTAAATTAATAAAGGTATAAATCAAATACATATATTAACACGAACACAACATGATAAGGTTAGATTGTGCTTGAGTCCACTCCTCAATAATAAAAAAAAAGGAAAGAAATGAAATTAAATTTGAACTCTCTTTAAAACTTGTTTTTCATTCGATGTAAAATTCTTTGTATTTCTAGCATTTTATACTTCAATTTAAAGAAAAATGTTTATTTTCTTAAAAGAAAATTATAAAATAAAGTGTAATATTTTAAAAATAAAAGTCCATGAAGATTGTCGTGAATTAATTGGCAGCAGTAGATGTCATTTTCCGAAGCAAAAGTGTGTAATATTCTGACCAAGATTTTGAAATACGATATGCTTCTTAATTGACATGACTTCCATCATCGTTTCATTTCAAACCCTTTACTTTTGGCAATGTGGTTGCTCATTTAAACGCGACACATTCAAATATGATTAAGCAATTTTTTTTAAATTTTGGAAAATATAAATTCTGAATCTTATATTTATAGTTATATTATAAATATTTTAAAAATTTGTAAATTCTTTTAAAAAACAACAAAAAAATATGGAAAATTCATTTAAAAAACCAGTTTTTAATAAAAGTTTATTGTTTTTTCATTTTAACGATTTAAACTATTTTTTAATTTAAAAAATTAAAGAATAATTTTTAATATATATATATATTAAAAACATAAAATCTGAAAATTATATACTTTTATATTTTTCTATATTCTTTTAGATTTTTATCTTTTATGTCAACGTGACATGTTTCAATTGGGTCGTGTGATTTCTTAATATTTTTCTCAATAACGAATAAGATAAAACGACACTTCAAGGAACAATTGAGAATATAATAATTACACATGAAACAACAGAGAAAAAATTATATAAAAATAAAATAAGAATTAAATTAAAATATAAAGAATAATGAAATATTAAATCTAAAACAAAACATTTCATATATAACGTGAATATATGATAAAATAATTACAAAGCATGATGAAACCTGTGAATTGGTTAAGTCATCTAATGGAGCTTTCCTTGTTGACTTTTTAGGCCAGACATTTGGTCCTCAATAATGTGAGGGTTTTACATATCAGAAATTAATATCTTTCCTTTCGACTTTTTTTTTGGCAATCTGCAACTGTAGCTGTGCCATGCAAAATTATCATTATTTCAATAATTAGCTCAATTGGGGATTAGGATAAAATATATTAGAATTTGCATTATGATTGCAATACGATATATAAAGGTAATTATATGATTTTTTTTTATTAAAAATTTGCTCTTATACAAACTTGTAAACAAGTATAGTAGTTTGGATTTTCTTTCGATTAAATCTATGTACGGTCGAAACACGAAATCGAGTAAGAAATATACCAAGTCTATGTTCAAATTTAAAGTCAAATCCGTCGACTTTCGATCTTTATTAATGACTCATTGACTTTTATCGTGTCAAAAGCTGGTTGGTGAGTTTTGACAAATAATTTCTTCTTATTCCTGCTGAAAATTGTTTTACTTAATTTTGATTTGAATATTAACAAAATATTATTAAAAGTTCAGTCATGAATCTTGAGCATAAATCATAAAATAAATATGAAAATACCTTTAAAAAATCCATCGCATAATTGTGTTATGGTGTATCATTTTGCTTATGATCTGGTATGAGCTTCATCATATATCTTCCTCCCTTTTACAATAACTTTTATGCAAGGGAGATGGTCTTGGTGTGTTGGATCATATGAAAATTGATTTTTCTTTTCATTCTTTAAAATCAGTATAGAATTTAACATTTTGAGTAAGCATGAGAACCATTTTGAAATGAACCGGACTTAACTTCGTGGTCCGACTAAATGAACAGTTTAGGGGTTGGCTGGTATTTAGGCCGAAAAGCCTACACATGGGGCTTTGTGGTTCATAACATTTACGCCCACGTTAGGGTTTGAAATCATGCTCTTGACAGTAAGAATTATCTTTGTATTTATGTCAAACAACATGCAGCTTTACCACCACCACCATCGTATCCAAACCAGTAAAATGGTCAAAACTCTGGTCCAGTTTCTTCTTGTTATGTTTATTTATAATTAAATGCATAATAGATTATGTCATAGTCCTACACATGAAACTGAGTTTCTTCTCTCCACTTTTAAACTTGTTCTGGCCCAATAATTTGCAAAAAAAAAAAAAAAAGTCATTCAATCGACATTCTTATCTGATTCAGAAATATGACTTAAATAGTTACTATCAAATGTCTGGAAAAACCAAGTCATGAGTCAGTAAGAAAACTAGATTTCTCCCTATGAATTTTGTTTCTTGGTTGGAATTTGTTTCCAGTAAGCAAAATGGTACAACTGAGTTAAAAGCGCTTCGGTTGACACCGTGTGCCTGCATAAAACCCTTCTGTATATGCTTTGTTCTTGAATATTGTCTGCAAGGGGAAAGTCAACATTTAGATGAGTAACATTAAAAAATATATATACAAACTTTCTTTTTCGTTTATTCGAAAATGAATGGGAAGAAAAGGACGGGAAAGAAAATGCGTTAGCATTTGTTTTGGCAATGCTGACTCTATATACTTGCTAAATTAAAATACGTGTAACGTTTTCCATATTATACTTACAGTAAGGTTCTTTAGGTCTTCTCTAAGACATTTTTTAACATTGTTTGCTACCTCAGCTCCAAGGTGTCCACAATGTTGATTTATGAAATCCTCCGAAATCTGTATTCGTTTCGTAAGTAAAAAAAAGAAAATACAGGTTGATATTTTGACCAAGAGTACAAGATTTAGATTACTTCTGAAAGCAGCAAGGCAGATGCTCTATCCAGAAGCTCTTCTACAAATTTCTCAGCATCCGCAGCAGGAATAGATGACCGCACAATATCAACAGACTTCTCCTTAACATTTTGTTCATTACCAGATGGCTTAACAGCTTTTGCTACATCAACGTGTAGAGAAAGTGTTTATATTATTCGGACAAATTAAACACTAAATTACTCCATCATAAATGACAGATGCATATTCAGCTGTCAGCTTGTCAAATAATTAACATTACAGTTCTCTAAGTTACAAGAAAAATAACAAAATTTTCATTTTCTCCATGAAAATGACCACCAGTATTTCCCCTCAGCAAGAAACGGATTCATAACTGGACATCAGCACCACTCCTTTGTCATTATGGCATTAAATCATCTCAATCAAAAGCAAATAAAATTCTTACCTAATGAGTTTTCAACAAAATCTAACACCATTTGGTCAATGCATAACTTTGTTGCTATCATAATGTTTTAGTTTAAGCAAGCCGATTCTGTATCTCCCCTTCTACAACTACAACTACAACTACAACTACAACTAGGTTCTAGAGCATCATAAGTAGACAACCATTAAAATAGGCACCTTTATGCTCAAGTAGCTACGAAGAAACAAACACATTCCAGTGATTAGTATTGCAGCTACAGCTATTATTCATTTTGCCTATTTGAATGGGAGGTTAATCCGTAGAACCCAAAACAGGTACAAGTCCTTAGAACCCAAAACAAGATTCAAGTATGTATTCACAGGAAACAGCAATTACTAGTTCAATAAAATGAAGCAACAGACTTAGACTTTTTCAAGAAGGTTAGAATAGGGACAAAATTTAGCAATTGTAACCGGCACAATAAAAGTAATGAAATTGCAAATGACAATTCTTTTAGATAAGTTACCTGTAAATGCTGCAGTTTTCGTAGCAGCACCAACACTTATCCCAGTAGAATCCTGTGAAGAAGGTTCTTTTTCCCGAAGATCTGACAAAACTGGGGAATCTGATGGAACATAAGGAGCTAGATCGGGTGGTTCATCTTTCCCAACAGGAGGGTTAGCCTACCAGAAATAAACTAATACTAGATCAGCTAATCTGAAAATTCATTGCCGGTGAAATGGAGCAGATAAAGAAAATTCAAATCACCTCCAGATCAATGTATGATGGGTTTCTCCAATCGATTTAAGAAATTTGTCCAGACCTTGGATGTTCAGAGCTGGGAATAAATCAATTAGGAATTACACCGATCATGCACCAAAATACAGAAGTTCAGAAACAAAGGGCTATAGAGTGGTACTAAGTTCCTCATTGATTTCCAATCACATGAAACTGCATCCTAGGAAGTCGGTCCACTTTTTCTATCACAGGATTTTGTAGATCTCAAAGACTAAATTGTATACACCATGCAAACATATGGCATTCACACTTGTAACCAATAAGTGCCAACTTGCTAAGTACGGACAGAAAAGGAAGCAGCCAGTTTTAAATTGACTGGCTTGAGTTTTTACGCATTTTCTAAAGTTTGCATGACCATAAAGAATAACAATGTCATGCACGCTTATGTTCCAGATATATAAAGCTAATAAGGTTAAAAAAAATCTAAATCGCTCATCTTCATTTCAAAAAACAACCAACCCCATAAATAATCTCCTACAACCACCAATTATATAGTATGTAACAAAATAAAGCGTTAAGAGTGAATTCAAAAGAGGATGAGAACATGTTTATTCTTTTTCCAGACTTACAGATTGACATGTCATTGGCAAGTGGGTGAAAAAAGCAACACTCTTGAGTTTTGAATCCTTGATCCAACAATAGTGAGACATGTCTTCAAAAATACAAGAAAACTAAAAATTAAAGCAAGACCAACTCTGAAGAAAACCAATCAAAAAAGGAAGTAAATCTCTATATATTGAACATACAGTATAACAGAGAGTTAAGAGAAAGAAGGTGGGTGGGATAGCACTTGCATGTAAGATGTAAAGAAATCATACTAGAATTTTAGTCAAATGGTCATTAGCACTAGATACATCTCCAAATGCAGAAATGTATGCAGTAAACGCAAGTTATTTTATTTTTTTCACATAGGCTCAACCGGTTCATGCACACATGAATGCAAAAAAAGAAGGAAAAGAAGTTAGAAACGAGACTTTTTCAATTTACTGAAAGATGTTAATACATCAATAATGAAGGAAAGAAAACTAATCCAGTCAACTCATTCAGAAGCTACCTTGACATTTTCAAAAAACACAAAGGTAGAATCAATGAGGTGAGGTTCTTGAGAACATGAGAAATAAGATAAAATATTTTCATGAATTTTCACAAAAGCATCTAATCATGTGTATCCTTCAGGTTCTTTGTGGATGAAATATTATAACACAAGATCACATGTAAATAAATGGATAATTAGGGATTCTACAAATAGAACACCATCGTGTACTGACAAACACAAGAACTTAAAGCTTCAAGGGCATTTCCTCTTGTGTGCAACCAACGAAATTACCAGATCATAGGAAAAGAATAGCCCATGTATCATTCTGCACTAAAATGCATGTATATTTTAAAGCATGAAGGAAATGAAACTTAAATGCATACCTTGAGGACTCATTTACAACTGCAAATGGAGTAACACATCCAAGTGGAACCTTAAAAGAACAAAACAGAAGCAACAGTATAAAAGAGTGAGTTACAATCTTGTTATCATATATGTAATGGTCAATACAATCTTGCTATCATATATTTGATGATCATTAGCGAAAAACCTTTTTAATCATTTGGATAGTAGCTTGTCCTTTTACTCTGTATACTTTTAAATTGAATGAAGCCATACTTTTGAAACATGACACGACATTTTAGGAATGAAATAGACTATTTCAAATTTAGAAGCAATCTGCTCATATAATTAGAGAAGATTGAGAAGAACACTAAACAAGCCGGAAAAGACTTCTATACTAAATCCATAAACTTCCTCAAATATCTAAAAAATTTTGCTACAAACAAATTTAAACTAATATGTACACACACCTGAAGTATCTCGACCAATGCCTCTTTTGGAGCCATTCTTAAACCACCTTTCCCTAAACCAAGTCTCTGAGACAAAACTGCACAGCTTTGAAGGCAACAAAAAGCTCTCATTAACATCGGAAATTAGCTCCAAAATTTCCATATCAACAACAATATGCGAGGAGAAAGCATGCACCTTTCAAATCTACATTTTTTGATAGAAAGATGGCCTCGTTAAAAACCCCCCATCATAACTGCCGATCTACAAAGATAGACCAGCGGACATTGGAGGGAGGAAAAGAGTGCCAATAATTTTATTGCTAAAAAAACAGATACAGCATCAGTACATAGACCAATTACAATAATACTCCAACCACCAAAAAACAAAACCCAATACAAACTACCAACCAAACCCTACATATTACCCCCTCGTCAATCCTATCCAATACCCAACTTGGCAAACTCATCTGCCTTGTGATTGGCACCTCTGTTAATATGCCTAATGACCACACCCCTCTTTAACACTATATTAGCAATATCCTTTCAAATCTACTTTTGTATCTGCAAGAGCAGAGACAACATAGTACCTATGTTTCTTGTCCTGCGTGGATAACCATTTGCAGTCACATGGAAAACTAGAAACAATTCCAAGATTCATTCAGCACAGACGTACAAATAACGGTACAGAATTTTATATTATACCTTCAAGAACAAATTTTTTCTCAGAGCACCTCCCATGTTCCCAACATATTTTGCCTGGTTGTGAAGAAATATTTTAGTTTTATAATCCATGAATGTGCAAAAGGGATTTATGAGCCAAGTTAGCGGTCTTCTTTTACCTTAGCTTCAACTGTCAGAACAACGGGATGTTCATACTGCGAAAATTCTATTTGAAACTCCTGAAAGATCCCAATGCACGTTTCAATCACTAAAGAAGACGGTACAAAAGCATAGCTACCGTAACTAAAGTAAGGCTATTACTATGGTGCTATCGATCTCATTTTCTTTCGGTAGGTTGTATAATTGACACAAATTCATTAACTTCAACCACTGTCCGATACGAACATAGAAATATGCCGAGCCAACACCATATATTAACACCCTAACTTGGATTCCAACCTCTACTTACTCAATTCTTACCGTGAAAGAAGAAAAAAAACCCAATATAAAAGCAAAATAATGAACACCGAAATAAAAATTGAAGTGTAAATAAAGAACCGTTGCGTAATATAACAAAATAGAGAAAAACGAAAGCTAAAAAATATCCCATAAAATAAATTTAAAGAAAAAAAATCCTTTAAACGAGCAAGCAGCTGGTCCTTGGAATAACCCATTGTATTGGTCAGTTTCCGAGTCAAAGCTGAAATGAAGGATAGAAGTAAAGGCAACTGCAAATCTGCAATGAGCTTTGAAATAGGTTTATTCGTTACTACAAGAAATTGTACAACACTGTCTTGGATCGGGCTTAGACTCTTTGGGTCCATTTAAATAAATAAAAAAGAAAAGAAAAAAATAATCGAACGACCGGCATTGTGTTTGTGTTATAGTTTTTGAGATAAATTGCAAGTTTAGTATGTAAATTATTATTTTTATTCTGTTTTAATATATAATTTTTTTAAAGTTATACTTAATATTTAGTTTAGATTTTAATTTAGCACATCGTCATTAAAAAAATAATAAAATTGTTGAGGTGAATTTTTTTAAGTTTTTAATAATTATGTGACAGTATCTTATGATGATACGTCAACATCACTGTTAGGTTTTTAATAGCGAGTTAAAAATGAAACTTAAACTAAATATTATATATGATTTTAAAAATTAAAAAAAAGTTTAGATACTAAACATGTAGTTTACCCTAATTTTTACAATTAGTAGAGTAATCTTCTTTTTCTTTTTTAAATAGTGTCGGATGATTACACTATAGTATTTGTTCATAATTTTTTTAATTATTTTATTGACAACACACACATCCCACAAATATAATTGCTCAAATCTAAGACCTTTAGAAAAACAATATCTTTTTTTACCACTAAAATTGCTTGATGAGTTCAGACTTAAGAGTAATCTTAAAATTTAAAATTTGTCATATCAAATATAATTTTGAAAATTTTCATATCAAATATGGAAGTATTGGAATATTAAATTATTATTTAAATTTATGATTAATTATTAGTATAATATCAAAAAAGAAAAATAGATGATAATAAAAATATATTATTTATTCATTTTGATTCAATTATTATATTAATGTTCAGTTCAGACCGAATTTGAACAAATTAAATTTAAGTTTCTTTTTATTATTATTATTTTTTTATTCAGTATCAATATCAATTTATCTAAAATTTGAATCAATTCTTGAGCTTATACCCACTTCCTTATATGCTTTCAAGCTTTAAGCAGAGTATATGTTTTGTGGGCTGTTATTGTTTTTTAGTATATATTATTTTTAATTAATAAATTTTATTTCTGAACGTAGCACTTTTTTCACTTTTACTTATGATTTTTATTTCTATTTACAATCAAACCAGTAAATTGTAATGAATTCATTATATGTTCCCTTTTGGTGTTTTAATAATTATCTTAATTAATTATCATATGCAAAATTTATAATATAATAAATTAATAAATAATTTTAATATAATACTATAGCATAAGTAAATAATATATTAATATTTCTATCGAGTAAACATAATATTCTTTTAATATTTCAACTATCATTAAAAAATGTAAAAAAATATTATAACCTTTTGTATCACTCTCTATTTTAATTTAATATTTTTAATGATGTTTTTATTTCATAATTATATTTGAATATGAAAATTTGCATAATTGATACATAAACTGAATATGTAGACACTCCCCACTTCGAGAGTTAAAAAAAAATGAAATTTCGTCTGAAATTACATTAAAATATTTATTTTTTGGTTACTGTCAGCAGCATCTTCAAGCAACAACTTGAAGATCACAAATATCAAATAATTGAAAAGAATAAAAGAATGGTTTAATGCTTGACCTTAGCAAAAACTCCACAGCGGAATATCATCACCTTCATCGTAGAAATCATTTATCGTTGAGGGCGGAACAAATGAGGACACATTCAACATCTGATCAAAGGAGGTGTACCATGGTTCAATCAGAGAAATAGGCTCATCGTTTGCTACAAGAGTTTGTATTAGTGACATGTAATCATCATCATCAACATAATCAACGACTTGATCAGATGGTGAGGAAGAGGCTGACGAAGAGGAGGAAGGTGGCGGCGATATTGCTGGGGTGGTGGCGGTGGCACTGTCGACGAAACTATTTGCAGCTGCAGCGGCCACTCTTTGTATTGACTTGGGAGACAAAACACCATCGGGGATGTAATGTGAAGAAGTGATGGGGAAGTTGAGATTTGCCGATGTACCTTTGAGGCATAGCAGTGCAGCATCATAGGCTGTTGCGGCAGCTTCTGGCGTAGAATAAGACCCTAACCAGATTCTTGTCTTCTGATTTGGAGCCCTAATCTCTGACACCCAAGAACCCCAGCTCCTCATTCTCACACCTTTATACTTCTTCTTGCATGATGATGGTGCTGAAGACGTTGATGATTTCATTTGCTTTGATGCTTCTGGTTGAATCTTCTTCATATCAGCCTTCACCATTGGCAAGTAGCTTTCAAGAAAGATAATCAAACATAACAACAGTGCAGTGAACAATAAGTCTTCAGTTATCAATCAATGTTTGTGGCAATGGTTTTTGGTAGCTTTTTAAATGGTTTATTGTTGTTTCAAAAGTGATTGAAAATGTCGATATTTATAGATAGGAGGTGACGTTGAGTTGTTTTAAAGCTAGGAAGATCCCTTGGTCAATCAGTGTTGGTCCACATATGACATATGAAATTGGCTGACAGGCAGGATATTTTTAGCTTTATTAAAAACAAAATGGGTGAAATGGACATTATATTACTGCTTCATGGTAAAACCCCAGTTTCCATATGGCTGGTATTTTATAATAAATATATAATTTGCACCAAACATGTGGAAATAAATATACATTGTGTGATTAGCTACATTGCAGAAATGTCAATTTGCAAACCCCAATACTCAACCTAATGGTTGATTAAATGAAAACCCTTTATTTTAATGTATTGTATCTCTGTTTTAGTATTGTTGTTTATGGTAAAAAGAAAAAATAGATATTGGTAGGCAACTTCCAGGATCTGCAGGGCTGAATATTTAATGGGGTGGGGTGTGATTCACTCAAGAGACGCGCAGTCTAAATCCTAGTGCTTAACTCAGCAATTCGGCCCCAACGTAGAATAACCAAACCAAAAACAAAACCAGCTGTTGCTGCACTGTCTTGCTGCTCTAAAACCGCGTCTTTTTTATCCAGACCCTCATGCAAACTGAAAATAACTCTTTCAATGACTAATAAATTAAAAGGATACATCTCTCAACTGTTTCACGGTGTTTTTTTTGCTTGGCTGCTTACGCTTTCATGTCTTGACTTTCTTCCCAAGTTCCTCACTCTTGCTAAGCTCAAAGGTTCTCTTTATGGTACGGCAAAACCAGAGCTGCTAACTAGCTACCACATTTTCTCTTACTTTTGTGCGTGTGAGGCTGGAAAATGCCTGCCTTGTGGAACATTCGTTGAAATACGTATATAATTTTTTCGTTTTCACACACGGGGATGAGCCAAAATTTCAAACTTCCCAGCGCACCAATTGTCAGGCAAATGGGCAGTGAATCGCCCTGACAAAACGTGCTAATGATTTATGCAAGAAAGGGTATAGATTATTACCAAGTTCCAGTCAAGGGGTCATAAAAGGCAGGCCATTCGGGGAGGAAGATAAGAAAACTGTTTGTTTAGTATTTCGTACGCACAAAATGTTGTCCTCAATCCGCACAGATCCTGCTTTAATTAAGAAGGCGTCTGTTTCTTGAAATTTCTAATACGCTCTGTATTCCATAAGCTGCTGACGCTGATCCTATTCCCGATAAGTAAACGTGTATTATATATCTTCACATGTGTCAGGCCAGCCATTGCTGATGTGTTAATGTTAAAATTTTCAGAAATTAAGGAATGAAGCAGGGGGCATGGTTGCTTGGAAATTTCATTTTTTATGTCGACTCATTGAGCTCAGCAGCTGAGTTTATAGTTCATCAAAGTTAATTGAACAGCAACGCAATGAAGAATGAAGATTCATGCTCCTGCTCGTCTCATCAAGTACATTGTATCTTTTAAGAAACATTATCTTCACAAAATCTTTTGTTCTATCTCATTGGTTGCTTAACTGACATTGTCCTTTCCGTACCCCACAACCCTTTTCCGTAGTACTTGAGCATTAGCCAACTGTAAGTAGAACCTATAGGCAAACTCTAAGCCCCTGCTATCGGGGTTGCCTCAGGAAAGATAAACTAATATACGGTTAATATACGGTGTTATCGGATACATTATAATATATTTAATAAATTTGGTTTAGCGTTACCGGAAATATCGAGTAATAACAATGTTGTAGGTGGAAATCATGAAGAAAATATTAAAAAATTTGACAACCGGCAAACTTAGCTTGTTGGTTTATGTCGATACAAATGAAAAATGTATCGCTCCATAGCAATATAACATGTAAAAATATGATAAAACCAGTTTCATTATGATAAAACCGGTAAACCGCTACTGGATATATCGAAAGTATCAATTAGAATTAAATAAGTATCGACACTTTTGGAATTTAAAAGAGAAGAAGTAATAGCGCCTATAAAGTGTCGATACTTTATAAAAACGTATCGATCCATAACAATATAACATGTATAAGTATGACAAAACCGGTCACGAAATCATAAAACCGGTAAAGAGCTATCGGATATATTGAAAGTGTCGATACGTTAATATAAATATCAACACTTTTTGAATTTAAAAGAGAAGAAGTTATAGATCCTATAAAGTGTCGATACTTTATACAAATGTATCAATCCATAGCAATATAACAGGTAAGAATATGACAAAACAGGTCTCGAAATGATAAAACCGGTAAAAAGCTACCAGATATATTGAAAGTGTCGATAAATTAATATAAGTATCGACACTTTTGTAATTTAAAAGAGAAGAAGTTATAGCGTCTAAAAAGTGTCGATACTTTATGATAATGTATTGATCCATAATAATATAATAGGTAAAAATATGACAAAACCGATATCAAAATGACAAAACCGATATCGAAATGACAAAACCGGTAAAGCACTACCGGTTGTGTTGAAAGTGTCGGTACTTTAATAAGTACGCGTAAAAAAGTATCGACACTTTCAAAGATATAGGTAAATATCCTATCGAAAGTATTGACACTTCACATAAAAGTATCGATACTTATGTAATTGTATCGATTAAATATAAATAACATATCCGGTGTAAATATAAAGGCATAGCTAAATTTCCTCTTAAAATAGATAGAGTTTTTGAAATCGAAGCGTAATTGTTGCTGCATTTCAGAAGGCGTTTCTACGTTGAAGTTTGTTTGTTTGTTGCTGCATTTCAAATCGAAAGGTACGTTGTTGAAACCCTAGTTTTTTATTATTATAGTAATTAGGGTTTTTATGTGTTGTTGTTTGGGGTTTTTGAAGTAAAGAAGCATTTGAGACCGATTACATGTAGAAAGTGATCTTCTAGGTAGATGATAAATATCGATACTTTTATTTAATATTATAGGTAGAAAATGATATTATAGGTTGTATAAATGTGCCGATACTTGGAGTATTGAGTGTTCCCATTCGTTTGAAGGAAATAGGGAGGTTTTGGGACCGATTATTATATAATATTATAGGTAGAAAATAAACATGGATACATGTATATAATATTATAGGTAGAAAATGATATTTTAGGTTGTATAAATGTGCCGACACTTGTTGTAGTGGCTATTCAAATTCTTTTGAAGACCAACTGTTTTACCACAAGAGTGGTTATCGATTTTTGTATACAAGTATTTGATTTGATTTGCGTAAACTGATATATGAAGGAAAAATGAAGTCAATGGGTGGAAAGCAACCAAAGGGTGTATATATGAAATGGGGTTTGGATCATTGATAGGAGTAAATGATCGACCAATTAGGAGGGAATTGTGTCGATTCTTGATGGAGCAATTTGATATCAAACAATGTATTGCTAAATATGGCGATTATTCATTCCCTCTGGGGGTATCGACTGCTGCAGCCGTCTGGGGGGTACAAAACAAAGGCAAAAGTGTTGTAAAAGTCTGTAGGAGTAAGAACTGGAAAGCACTTGCCTCAAAATATGGTTTGAATCATAAGGTGACATATGCTGAAGTTGAAGAGGATATCAAAAGCGGATCTTACCGAAGGGATGAGCTGAAGGCCCGAGTTCTATTGTACCTTGTCAGGATATTTCTTTGTCCAACGGGTAATACGTCAACGAACAAGGACAATATAAAGCTCATTTGCGATGAAGGCTTGAAGGGTGAATTCAATTGGGCCGAATATGTTCATTCGAGATTGATTGAATCAATAATCACCTTTCAAAAGGGCAGCCAGAGATACCTCAAAGAGTGCATAGCAATCTTAGAGGTAACTGAGTTGAAGAATGCTTTTGTTTTTTTTATATAAAATGATGGTATAGTTATTATATAAAATGATTAATTTTATTATAAATTCAGGTTGCACTGTTCGATTATTGGTCAGGCTGTGATAATGTTCCGGCTTATGAAAGACACGGAGTGGCACGCATCCGTGCATGGGGGAAGGAAGAGGTGGTTAGAGTGATGATGAAGTTGAAGGTGGATAGACCGAGGAAGCTAGAAATGGTAATAAATGAAATTAAATAATATTAAGAATATAATCAATGTCTTAATACAAATTTAATTTTGAAGGTTATTTTCAAGGATGTAGAGGAGACAAAGAAGGCAGAGGAGGTAGAGGAAGAGATGGTTGGAGGGATGGATGACAGTAAGAGGGATTACAGTAAGGGAAAACAGAGTAAATTAAATATTTTGATGTCTGAATTGGCTGATATTAAAAAAATCATTTTTGATATTCATTAAAGACAATCAAGAGTCGAAGAGACACATGAGAGGCATAAGATGAAAGTGGAAGGAAAGATAGATGTATTGGTGAAAAAAGTTGAGGTGTTGAGTGGTGAAGTTAATCTGTTGACGGGTGGAAAAATTGATGGAGTTGTCAAGGAGGTTGTGGAAATAAGGAGTGAACTTTCGGGGGTGAAGGAGGTGGTTCATAAAAACTTGGATGAATGGGGGAAATTGAAGGGTGAAATAAAAGAGATGAAGAGCTATGTAGAGAAAAAATACGATGGACTGAGAAAATTTGAAGAAGAAAATATGGAGAAAGAAGAAAAGATGGAGGAAATGATGAGAAAGGATGTCACTAACATCTATACACCGGAGAGTGTTATAGATGCAGATTTGGATTCGGAATATCCTGCACCCCAGAAGAAGAAGCAGAAGGTAAGCTGAATAAAAGATAACTTAATTTGATTTTTATCATGTTGTTGTGACACAAATTTGTATGCAAAACTGTAGGTTGTAAAAGCGGATATTCCAATCGGAATTGAACCGGTCGAAGCTGCAATTTGTGATTATTTATGGAATAGTGGGTTAGAATCGGGGTAAGTCACTTATATTGCTTTGTGAGTGATATTTAAATATTTCATGAAAAGATATTAATCATGAAAAGATATTAATCCTAATGATTCATACAGATATACTGTAATCTCAATGGGAAATCAATACGCACAAGTATCCGACGTTGCAACGTTGAAGCCTATGGAATGGGTTGGCGGTGTGGTAAGTAGAAATCAATTAAAAGACAAAACCTATTGAATATGTTCTGATTGTGTAATTAATTTTGTTAGGTTATTGATTTGCTCGCCTGGCCAGTATGCTACGATTCTAAAAAGTCAGGCCTGATGATTGGCTACATTCCATACCACTTAGCGGTGAGTTAAATTAATAAATGTTGAAAAATAATGTTATAGACGGTAAATTAATAATGATTATCGCGTAATTGCAGCAACAAGCGTTGGACAACGTTGATGTTGTGGGTATTGCGAGCTTTTGGGGTGCCATGTTGCCTAACTATATGAAATTCACCAACTGTGAGAAGGTAAGACACCATAAGAATAGGCATAAATGATTTTTTGGATATATAATGTTGAATTTTATCAAATTGTGTGTGAAATTTGTTGCAGATCATGATCACAATAAACTATAATAATTCACATTGGTATCTGTTGGTGTTGGATATGGTAAAACGTGTTGGAATTGTATATGATAGTCTGTTTAAATCTGAAGCAGGTAAACATAGAGTGAATGATGCTAAGAGATTGGTATATATGAAAGGAAATTATGTAAATTATAATGCATAATTTGTTTGGATCATAACTTCATATTTTTAAATGCAGATGAAAATATTAGATAGTTATAATGAGAAACATATTTGGGTAGAAGCATGTGGCTCTATAGGAAAAGTCCTCTTGCAAAGATTCAAATTTGTGGAGCATAAGATGACCAAACAATTGAATGGATATGATTGTGGCATCTATGTGATGATGTGGATGGAATCGATCGGTTCTAGTGGGGCTACTGGTGATTTTGTAAGTAGAATTAAAAATTAGTTTGCCTTTACATTGTTAAAAGTCATTGATTGAATGTTGTGGTTTACAATAATTAACGTACTGACAATTTGAATATAGGTTGTTGGAGAATGGGATCGTATGCCACAATCAAAATCAACTAAGAGAGAAGATGACAAAAGCTGTCATGCTACACAAGAATAACAAAAGGAAGCGATGATGTAAATGTAGGGTTAATTTTGTATAAGATTTTTAATTTTGTATACGATTTATAATGTTGTATGTTAATGTAATTATGTATGAGATGGGAAAAGTTATCAATAGGTTGTTGTACATGTTTCTTATACACAGTAGGAGTCTGCATTATTCCAAGTGTCACTAACATAATTGTCATCATGTGCGGGACTGAATGGTCATTCCATATTTATGTATGTTCAATAACTACAAAATGCAATAACTTTAAAGTAATAGGTAAATTTACAATGTAGGTGGTAAAAATAGAAAATAACACTGAAAAAATTAATAAACACATATTTGATTCCAACATTTTGTCCAAGTATTGTTCCCAAACGTAATAGGTAAAATATACCGGTTTAATGAGAGTATGGTAAACATATGTGTCGATACATTTATAAAAAGTATCGATCCCAAAAACATTGAGACCCATAATTATAATGTAATAGGTAAATTATGAATCTAACCGGTCTAAATACACCAGTTTATGAGAAAATAGGTGTACATAAAGTATCGACACTTATTGAATTTGTGTCGATACTTTGTGTCCAGAATGATTTCCTTACCAAGTGCATGAAAATGTGTCGATACATTTATAACAAGTATCGATCCCAAAAACATCGAGATCCATAATTATAATGTAATAGTAAATTATGAATCTACCGGTCTAAATACTCCGGTTTATGAGAAAACAGGTGTACATAAAGTATCGACACTCTTTGATTTGTGTTAATACGTTTTGTCCAGAATGTAAACGGTCAAAAAATGCACAAAAAAGTTTCGATACATTTATAAAAAGTATCGATCCTAAAACAATGAAATTCATAATTTGAATGTAATAGGTCATTTTGCAATGTATCTGGTATAAATATACCTATTTAATTTGAAACAGGTCACCATAATATATCGACACATTTTAAATTTGTGTCAATACATTTTTAAATTACTCGCATTTTTTTTCATTCATTATTTATATGATACAAACTCCAAATTGAAAAACCCTAAACCTAAAGGCAAAAGAAAACTCATTGACTCTGACGAATACCAGCGTTCATAACAGTTACGATCAGATATTCAGATAAATTTGTCGATATTTTGCCAAAAATTAGGGTTTGTTTGATTTGCATATTGGTCACTTTTGTTTCCTTAATGTGTTTGTGTTCCAATGTAACATCATCCACACCGAAAATGGCTCCAAAACGTAAGCATCAGAATCGGGGCTCTTCTCAACCCACCTCTTCTCAACCTAATTCTTCTGAGGAAATTAGGTCGTTCGACATTGAGAACTTTAGATCCGATGCGGAGAAAGAAAGATGACAAAGGAGTTTTAAAGTAAGGAAGATTCGTCCCGAACGTGTCATTGACCTGGGTTTCTTGTTCGATGGTAAATATGATTTTAGTTTTAAATCCACATTTACATCGTGGAGTTGGCTTGAATTCCCTGGTGTAGAACCAAAGTATTACCCCAACCTAGTTAGAGTCTTCTACAACAATGCTTCCTTCCAGTATGAGCCTAATAAGAATAATATAATAGGAATTAATACCCATGTCATGGGGAAGGATATATATATATATATATATATATATCTCCGGAGACTATTGCTTCGGGTATAGGTGTTGAGAATAAAGGGGATTCAGATGAAAATGATTTAGATACTACAATACAATGGGTTAATTGAAATAGCCCAATTCACCTAGATGTAGAGGCGAGAGTGTTTCACAAAATGCTAACTTGGTTTATTCGGCCTTCTAGGGGAAAATATTCAACGATTCTAGACTGCGATTATTGGTGGATAGCAAAGTATAGATCCAAAACGGCTCCAAACATTGCTAAACTGATGTTTAAAACATTTGTATATATGGTCACAAAGGGAGCATCAATTTCAACTTCACTACCATATGGATGTGTCATCACCCATCTATTAAAAAAGGAAGAAGTTGATTTTTTGCTTGACGCCCCTGTTCGATTAATCCGCAAGATTGACATGTTATTTATTTAAAAAGTGAGATATGATTTTGTTGAAAAAGTCGGTTGGAAGCGTGTCAAGGATGTCGGATTAGATCTAGAGAGGGAGGACAATGAAGACGACCAACCAATGGAAGACGGGGGAGGAGACGCAATGATGGAAGAAGCTCCAGAAGCTCAAGTTGGACATGATGTCACAATTACGACAGTGATGGAATACATGGTTAATTTTTGGGAGCATATTGATTCCTTTGTGAGCGGAATGCGAGCCGATATTTCATCATTGCGTAATGAAGTCTCCATGTTGCGTGACGAATTACGTCAACGACATCAAATGAGTTAGGTAATTAATTATTTATGTTTCTAAATATTTACACGTTCTGAAATGTATTTTATTTTCTTTTAACAGATGTGGACAGCCAAGCGGTCAATGAAGATGACGATGAAGATGATGATGATCCAAACAAGTATATCGTGTCTACAACGCCGCCTGCAAGAAAACTAGTAATTTTTTATGTCAATGGTGTCCTTGCTTACATCCCAAGACATCCAGAAGGTTTCAATTCTGTTAATTTGTATCCATTATTTTAATATATAAGTGTACAACTTTAATCTCATTTTCTTCATGTTGCAGATGTTATCCTCAAAAATGGATTATGTGAATTTATGCAATTTTGTATATAGAATTTTGTTGTTGCCATTTGGTCATCCAATATGAGGTTAGAACTATTGAGCAATTCAAATTACTATAGCCAAAATCGTTAATATACAATTAAATGTTAACATTCAAACTTGATTACAATCTCAGGCATAACATGGACCGTGTACTTGATGAACTACGTTCGTTCTCTGACCACTTTCTATTCGTTTGGGTAAGATGATTGTCATTACACTTTGCTAACTTTAATTTGTCTAAGATTCCTACATATTTATATTCGACTGTTTGTAAACAGGATCAAAGAAAGTGCAAAACAGCATATAAGTTTACATATTGTAAAGATCTTAATGATGTTTGGAACAAGTTTACTGATTTTAACGTCCTAAATACACTGTTGGTCGATGATTCACCGCGAAAAATGATTCATAATCCGGTAAGTTATAGTTATGCCATATTTTTCCAGTTAAACAGTTGTTCATAGAATGATTGATTAACAATTTATGTTTTTTATTAGATAAACAATTACATATGTCCACATTCTTTCGACGCTGCTTCCCATTCGGACGACGATGCTCTAAGTATGACACAAATTTATTCTTGATTATGCTCATTTAGTTTCTTGTTAGTAAAATTGCACCTGATTAGTTTGATTATTGAAATTATTTATATATGTCCTCAGAAAAATATGGTAACATACGCGAGTATTTGGAAAATTTGTTGAAGGCGCCTAATGTTCCGCACTTCGTTAGCGATAACCCTTTTCCATCGGATTAATTTCGTTATAGGTACATTATTTGAACATTGTTATCCAGAAATTTGTTGTGTATATATGTTATGGTTTGATTATATTGTGTGAATATTTTCATTCATTTAAAAAAACTAAATCATATAACACAGTAACTGTGTTTTTTAATATGAATATTACATTATAACATGTGACTTATACAATCTTAGCGAAACATACTTGATGTAGAAGCAAAATCGTCTTAGCGAAACATACTTGATGTAGAAGCAGCTACAGATTTAAAATCTCAACGGCGATGCATTTGGTTTTCAAACAGTTAAAGCGTCGGAAACGTTTCGGACATATGATCTGGATGGTATACGGGAAATGCAACAAAGGGAAACAAAACCCAAAGCGTCGGTTTACGGCTCTCCTATCTTCATGAGCTGGAAGAAATGTATAATATTCGGAAGACATTCTTCGCCTATCCAGTCTGCCTACTTGTTACTCAAAATTATGATGGTCGGGATTTCCCTCGTGTTTCATTTAGGTTGATTGCTCCGAATATATAACGACATTTGATCTCTAAATCGTTGCTGGTTGATTGGTCGGGCTTTTATATCCATATTTGCTTCTTTGTACACCGATACATTTGAGGATAGTTGAAATATCAACACTAATTATAATGTGCATAATGAATTTGCTTTATTCATTCGTGTCGATACATGTAGTCCAGAATGTATTTCCAAATCAAGTGCACGAACAAAGTGTCGATACATTTATAAAAAGTATCGATCCCAAAAACATCGAGACCCATAATTATAATGTAATAGGTAAAATAACAATGTAACCGATCTAAATATATCGATTTATGAGAAAAGAGGTATACATAAAGTATCAACACTTTATACATTTGTGTCGATACTTTGTGTCCATAATGTATTTTCCAACCAAAACAAGTTCACAAATAAGTGTCGATACATTTATATCAAGTGTCGATCCCAAAAACATCGAAACCCATAACTATAATGTAATAGGTCACTTTATAATGTAACCGGTTTAAATTTACTGGTTTTATGAGAAAATAGGTCTACAATATGTATCGACACTTTATTCATTTGTGTCGATACATGTTGTCCAGAATGTATTTCCAAACCAAGTGCACGAAAAAAGTGTCGATACATTTATAACAAGTGTCGATCCCAAAAACATCGAAACACATAATTATAATGTAATAGGTAACATAATAATGTAACCAGTCTAAATATATCAGTTATTAAAAAAAAGTATACATAATGTATCGATACTTTATACATTTGTGTCGACACTTTATGTCCATAATAAATTTTCGAAACAAGTTCACGAAAAGTGTCGATACATTTAGAAAAAATGTCGATCCTAAAAACATCGAAACCCGTAATTATAATGTAATATGTCACTTTACAATGTAACCGGTTTAAATTTACGGGTTTTTTGAGAAAATAGGTCTACATAATGTATCGATACTTTTTAAATTAGTGTCGATACTTTTTAAAATTACGCATGTTTTTTTCTTATATATACAAAACCCAAATCGAAAAACCCTAAAGGCAGAGAACTCTTCCACTCCGACGGTGATGACCTTCAAATGGAGCCCCAGCGTATCAACATTGAAGAAAATCAAAAGCGATCAGTAAGTATCAATGTATTCATGTAATTGTTCTTGAAATGGTAATTGGATTCAAGTGTTTAAGATCTTTTAATTGATTACAAATTTCAAATCTCTACAGTCTGACCGAATGCAAAATGATAAAGGAAGCTCATAATCATGTTGACTGCATAGCCAATAAAACACCCTTTCAGTGTCTAAATGGTAAGCTACGAATTGGTAAGACAAGCTTTCTTTTGAGGGTTTAGGGACTGAATCCCTACAACATAAGGAGTACATATTGAACATTACATATAATAGTTGTATCTAGTTGTTGAAGAATTATTTTTAATTTTATACTAATATAGTTGTAATGTTCAAACATGATTGAATGTTGTGGTTTATTTGCAATAACAATAGGTTGTTGTACATGTTTCTTATACACAGTAGGAGTCATGTTGATACTTAGGATATATGGAGATCGTTGTCTGCATTATTCCAAATATCTCTAACATCATGTGCGGGACTGAATGACCAGTCCATTCCGTATTCAAAAAAATCAGTTGAAGTAGGCTGCGTGCTTGTATTCAAACCCAGCTTGACTTGAGGACATGTTAGTTTGTTATGTCCCTCACCGTTGCAGAACCCACATCGCCTAATTTTCTTCTCGACCTTGTTCTTTGTTACTTCTTTTCGCTTGCGTTGTTTTCGTTGAGGGTCGCGAACGTTGTTTAATACACTGCTCCGATTGACTGGATCATTCAAACCAAACGAGTTCTCAAATTCTTCTGTTAATCTTTTCATCTCATCTCTTGCGGTTTTGAAAGACGCGTCTGTCTTTGATGCAACATAGCATAACATACTTGCTGTTGCACGTAGAGAAGCAAACTTTGTCATTTGCATTATTTCTGGAGGCACATCCAAATCAACAAAACTGGGTGCAGAAGCCTTCACATCCTTAGTCCACCTACTTTGAATCAAAGACCTGGGCAAATATGTGTAATCCAAGTGCTTCAAAACGTGAAGTTGATGGCGACATGGAAGTCCAACTCTCTTGAATTTTTTGTATGAGCAATTTAGGGTTTCCATACGAGAATCAAAACTAATTTCAAATATCCTATTTTTTTCTTTGTACTTTTTCAAATAAAAATATTGACATTCATCTGATAAGGACTGAATCTCTTCTTGAATCCGGTATAATGTCTTCCGTTGAAGTTCTTCTTGGAGCGCACGAAAAGATTCGCGCGTATAAATCTCAGAAGCATGACTTTCAAATTCAACCAGTTTTGTGATCAGGAAGGGCTTTGTTTGGGAACTTAAGTAATCCGCTTTTAACTCGTTCAGACGCATTCTACTAATTTCATCTTCAATTGCACGAACAACATCTAAATATGTCTTCTTGTGTTTCAGTGCAATTGCGAGTGAAACATTCATAGACTCGCAACTTTGTGTTGAGCAAATATTAACAAAGAAATGACCGGTTAGATATGCTTGTGCCCATAAGTGCATAGTATTTCCCTTCTCAATCACCCATGGATACTTTTCGACGTTGAACTCTGAAACAATTGAACGCCATTGAATATCAAATTCATCGGTTGTCTACCAGGAAACCATGCATTTTGAGAATGCTGCTGTAAATTTTGGGTCACCAATGTTAGCTTGTGCATTACGAGAAAGATGCCAATAACATAATTTGTGCTTAGCATTAGGGATAACATATTTGATAGCCCTCTGCTTTGCCCTATCCCCATCGGTGACAACTGAAATAGGCAATTTGTTCATCATGGCTTATAAAACATTCTGTAGCACCCACTCGAAATATTGGGATGTCTCGTCAGCGATTATGGAAGTAGAAAACACAATTGTGTTATGGTGATGATTGACACCGACAATAGGCATAATTGGCCGACCATACAAATTATATTTGTACGTCGTGCCGAACGTAATTACATCACCAAAGCATATGTAATCTGATCTCGATATAGAATCCGACCAAATAATATTATGCAACACCCCTGATTCGTCTACCGAGTATGTCACAAAAAACCCGGGATCATCATGTTTCTTATAATCAAAGTAAACAATAAGCGCATTCACATCCCCATCGACGATTTCCTTTGCTTTGCCTCTTTGAAGTGCATTGTAGAGGTCTTTATGTGTAAATCCAACATTATGATAGCCCCCTGCCTGCTGCGTTAAATAGTTCATTACTTGTGACGTGCCAACACCGACATCTTTCAATGATGTTGCCTCATCGATATCAACCTTACTTGTAGCTCTATTAGAACGCATAAATGGTGTCATAGCAGGTGTGCACAATGCATGATTATGTTTCTGATAAGACTTACTTATAACCCACTGATCGTTTGTATTCGTTGCTGTAACTACGATTCTAGCCTTGCATCTTGTTCTTGTGATTGGCGTATGAGCACGTTGACGATCAACGTTACTGACTTTTGATCATTGAAACCCTTCTTTAGAACAACAAAATTCTTGTATCTTCACATTCCCTTCTATGTCAAGCCGTGTTGTTCCCCGACGTGCACTAAACCCATTTTCCCGTACGAATTCCTTGTAAAAGTACCAAGCTTGATCACGTGAAGAGAAGAGCTTACCAACCAATATGTCAGATTCATCAACATTATGTACTTTATGGCATTCCTCGGTTGGCTTAACATTATCTGTATCAGTATGATCCATGACAAAAATTTTGTTGTGCAATTTCAGTGGTCCCAACAGGAGTTGATGGAGGTGCATGTAAGTAAAGGTTCATTGAACAACATGTTTCAGTGGTGCTTTCAATAGGATGTGGTATTGGTAGCAGTGGTAGTTGAAAGGTGGGTACAACTTTAAATTTGCAGGACATATTCAGGTATGTACAATAACTACAGAATTCAATAACTTTAAAGTAATAGGTACAATTACAATGTATGTGGTAAAATTAGACTATTTTAATGACAAATAATTATAATGTAATAGGTAAATTGACAATGTAATCAGTATACATATACCGTTTAATTATAAAACATATTAACATAAAGTATCGACACTGTTAGATTTTGTGTCGATACATTTATAACAATTATCGATCCCAAAATCAAAGAGACCGATAATTATAATGTAATAGGTAAATTTCCAATGTAACCGATATAAATATACTGGGTTCATGAGAGAATAGGTCAACATAAAGTATCGACACTTTTTTAATTTGTGTCGATACATTATGTATCGACACTCTTTAAATATGTGTCGATATTTTTCCCAAAATAAAGCACAAACGAATTGCACATATAAAGTGTCGATGCATTTAAAATTGTATCGATCCCGAAAATATCGAAACCGATATTTATAATGTAATAGGTCAATTTATAATGTAATCGGTTTAAATTTACCGGTTTTATGAGAAAATAGGTCAATATAAGCGCTACCTATTACATTATATAAACGCTACCTAATTTGTTATTGTACTTAATAATATTTCTGGTTAAATGCCTATTTTATTATATAAGCACTACCTATTACATTATATAAGCGCTACCTAATATGTTATTGTGCTTGATAATTTTTTTGGTTAAATGATATAACATAATCGATCTAAATTTTAATTAATCACTTATTTAACCGATCACTCTATTTTTTAGCCCTTTTTTTTTTTCAGACGACGCACAGTAGAATTTTTCCCTGCTCTCTCTTAAATGACACACAGAAACTTCGTAGAAAAAGAATTTTGAGAAGGGGTCATTATCAAATCCATAACAACCGAGTGATGGCTGACGTAGTGCTATTAGTAGATAAGTTGTTGACTTGAAAGCTGGATATATCATACAGCTTGCATTCATTCCCTGCAAATGGATGTAAATTGAGTGCATGTTTACGACATTTATTCAAATCCGGATAACAATGAAATGCCAGTTTTTTCTATTTTAATAATTTTGCTTACCGGGATATGGTGGATTTTCAGTTCTGATCTACACTCATTCTGACGTGCTAACAGGCCCAAAACTATACAATAGAAACTCGAAATGAGCCTATTCCTAAGCCTCACGCATCAGTTCATACTTCTATTTGTGGATTGGATTATCGATGGAATGATTAATCTAACAAAAGGTAAAAACATCTCTTAGGCTTATGCAAATACGTAATTTTAACTCATATCATGGACTTTTTTTAATGAAATTTGTATAATTTATTAAACTTTTGATATAATCTTCTTATTTCTGTCATTTTGGATCTTGAATAATATTATTGTGAGAGAAATTATTCAAAAAAACTTGTCACGTAAATAAAAACACACCTTACAAAACTTGACTTTTGATATACACTACCAATTTGATACACCTTTTATTAAAAAATATAAACTTATCGAATAATATTATTTAAATATAAAAAATACCATTTGAATATATAACTCGATACTTTTGAAATTTGATATTTTTAATTTGGTCTTTTAGTTTTTGTCTATATTAATAATTTTAAATATAATATATTTTTAAATTATTTTGACACAATAACATCATAACATATCTGAATATCATATCATTAACAGAACAAAATTCTGAATTTAAGAATCATTATGACCGAAAATATTTAAAGATTAAATTAATAAAAAAAATCAAATCTAGAAGTTAAATGTGATTATATACTAAGTTAAAATGTGTAATTTTATCATTTAATAATGATCAAGGGAAATTAATTTTTATGTTGTTTTTTATTTTAAAAAATCTTCTACAAAATTTTAGTATAATTGCACGAACCAACTTACTTCAGTGGTTAAAGTAATCGTTGTTGTTCTTAGAGGTCATGTGTTTAAGCATCAGCACATGCAAGGATGATTGAACGTTAATGATTAAAAGTATTTAGAACATTATACTATTTTATAATCTCACCTTTAGCTTAATAATTTTTTCCTAGTATAATTAGAAGTTTCTTAACAAACATCTACGTTTAATTATTTAAAATTATTATAATTAATTTGATATATTAAATTTTTATAGATAATTATATAAGTAAATTGGATATATATTTTACAACTATTATAAATTTCGTAAAAAACGAACAGGTTCATTATGTTGACAATAAATTGCAGGAAAAGATAAGTCTTTACTTACAACAATCATGAAGATAGCTTCGAATGCACTAATCTATACTCTATAAGAGGAGAGAAACAAAATATTGTTCCAAGGTCGTTCAAGAAATATTGAAGAAATGCTTCATACTATTAAGGAAATAAGGGGTATGAATATAAATATACTAGATAGTGTTAATATTACTCTTTGTAATCATTGAGGTATAGTTTGATCGTTGTTTGATTTTGTAAGTAGGATGATCAAATGTAATTAGAATTGTTTTTATAACATATATTTGCTTCTTTGGATAATAAAATCGAATTATCCAAAAAAATGTAAAATATTATTAAATTATATTACAAGTTAAATAAGAAGAAAATATAAATGATGAGAAATATAAATATTTTATTAAATTTTATGAATTATTTTTTTAAAATTTAAATTTAAATGCATTATTTTTTTTATATATTTTTTAAGAAATAAATTTCACTTTTTTTAAAAAATATATATATATATATTTCCGGCGCATAAACCCAGATGGATCTTCTTCCCTGTCATTTTGTATCCAAACCAAGGAAGCTGCTTCTCTACTCAAAGCCTGGTTGCTGTTTGTGCGATGGCCTCAAAGGAAAAATCCCGCCCCCTTTTCACTTCCTGGTTCAGATTCCCTCGTCGAGTTACGGGTACAATCCCAATCACATCTCATCCAAAATATATAAAGATTGGAACTTGTAATTTTTTTTGATTGTTGAGTAGTTTCTATAGGCGAGGGACATTACCAGCGATCCCGAGTGGGAGAAGGCATACCAATATGAGATACCCGTTTTAGCCAAAGTATTCTCCCATGGTACTGAGGCGAGGTTTTTCTTCTTTCCTTCAAAGCTATATCAGTGTCAGGATTTATTATGGGTTCCCTTTTAATGAGTGTACGACATCTCAGATAAAGAATTCAACATGGATAATTTCACACAAGAATTTCTGCTAAGTTTCTCTTGTTATGAATTGTTGTATAGCAACTCCCTTTGAAAGGTAAGCTGAAAAATAGTGGGACTAGAGAGATGGTTGAGCATCCCTTCTTTTTTAAAAATGGATCTGGTTCTATAATTACCAAGGGATTTCTGATTTCTCTCTAAAATATGTGAACTGAAGGTTGAGTGAATGGGACATGTAATTGACCAGGAAAAAATGTAGGATTTCTACTGGAATTTTAGGCATTGGGTGTTAGTAAAAGATCCATTGAAATTGGAATTTTTGTTGGTCATGTCATTTCAAGGTAATCTGATCTTTCATCAATAAAGTATGAACATGAATTGGGATTGGGCTTTGTTTAGTAAGTGGAATGTATAAGTTTTACATACTGGGGTTGAAATGAGCAATCAGTTATTGGAAAACTGTTTTTAAGGCCCGCCTGACATTGTATAAATTGTAAGTGGAGTTTCTAGAACTAAGTAAATAAGGTTTATTTTCTCTGGTAATCTTTGGTTCATGTTTGAAGTCAATTTATACTGTTTGCCATTATTCGGGGCCTTAGTCTGACATGTAAGGGATGCCTTTTTAGGATTTTTTTATTTAATGCTTGAAGAAATAACATCATATAACGACCCAGTCGGTTAAAACTTGCTGGTAATCCCCAAATACCATTCTTAGAAGTATTTAAACTAATGCGAATCCTACATTCTTCGTAGATAATCAGAATAACATCAACATAGAATGTCTGGATATGAGGGAATGTTTTATATTGACACAAATAGAATTTGGTTGGGTTGACTGTAGTGATAAATTTTAAACAAGTTTTGTTCTTTCCCTAACTCCTCATAACAATGGATGACACATATTCATAGCGATGCAAATTCCCGTTTGCATTGACAATAGAATCACGACTTCCGATCATGATTGAATTGCAGATTACCTTTTGCATCACAACTTTTCAATACTTATTATCTTTTTCATCATATATCTGGCCCTCTTCGTGGCTATGATTCAGTCAAAAGTTTCTGATTGTGTTGTTACCTTTGAGTAGCTGGTGAGATCTTGTCGACCATTAAATCATAATGCCTCCTTGTCAAAATAAATTAGGATATAAATGCAGTATAACAGTCAGAGTTCTTGGAATTTATGTCAGAGACAGGCACGTTGAGATAAGTCAACAATATCTGAAGATGCCTTGAGCAGTAAAATATACAAAATTACTGCAGACAGAATACATTTTTTTTTTATAAAATTAAGGTATAATATCTGTTATCCAGGCTTAGTTGAGTGTCGGATATTAGCATGTATTCGATACTTATTTTCACTAAAAATTTTCAATATAATTGGAGGATCATGCCCTTATTCTGATGTCCTAGTATGTTCAAACACTGTCACTAAGGGCTGGGTACTAGTACTTTAGGACAAATGAAGAATCCAAGCAAAATAAGGTATATAATAAGGATATTAGACCACATCATCCTTCTCTAACTATCCTTTCACTAGTTTTTATAAATATGGGATAAAAATATTTGCTATTTATATGGATCAATGCTGAAGACATCTCACAAGCAATACCGATCTTTCTTTCAGGAATTACTGCCCGGATTATCTCCTCAACTTGGGGTGGAGCTTGTACATACGAAGATAGAAGCTGCTTTTAAACAATAAGAGGTCTGTAACCTTTTGTTCTCTGATAGTGTTGATACTGAAGTTCATGTTAAGCTAGAAGGAGAAACGAAATTTGATATACATCATGTCATTTTAGTATGTTTGACTAGGTCATTTCTAGTTGGCATCACCAACACAGTGACTTCGCTCCAATAATTCCTTTCCTTATCTTTTATGTATTACTAATTTCATGCAAACATAAACTGGCCACTTTAAGGTCTTGACAGTGATAAGATGAATAATTGCATCTATCTTGGCTCTTTAATGTCATATTCATGTTGCACTCAATAGCTATTAAAACTCCTGCCTTTCTCTTGTGAATGATCGGGTTTGTCCTCATTTCATCTTTTCCATTAATGTATGCTAATATCTTGGTGTAGTGTGTACCAGTAAGGGAAATTCCAGGCATCAAAGGGAAAGGGAAATGGGGGGAAAAAAAGAAAAAGAAACTGTACAAGAGATAAAGAGTTCAAGCCATCCGCACATTTGGCTTGTCATTGAATGACTGCTACTGTCATTATATCTAACTTTAATGTAAAATTCTGTGAGACTTGAGGTTCGGTATCGATCGACTCTTCACAGTTGGCATAACCTAAGATAAAACTGGATTATCACGACTTATCATCTTTTACGACAACTGATTTTGATCGACTCTTGAGGTTCGGCATGGGGCCTTGCAAGTATTCTCTTGTCATATTCTCTCCCATTACCGGAGGAAAGCAGCGTATTCATGGACACCTACCCGAAAATAACATCATACTTTTAGCATATAAAGTTTCCCCCCTTTTGACTCCTTTGAGTTCTGATAAACAATTTGCTTTTCGTATCTTTCATGTGTTATTAATCCCATGCAAACAAAAGCAGGCCACTTTAAGGTTTTGGAAGAGAGAGAATGAAAATTTGCTTCAATTATGCTTCTTTAATGTCTTATCCATTCAAATTTTCACTACTTTGGACTAAATCCATTGTATTCAACCTCCTGCTTTTCTCTGTTGCATCACCAACTTTGTCCTCGTTTCATCCTTACCACTTATGGATGTTAACAGTATCTTCTACTGGGCACCAATAAGGTAAATATGCATTTGAAGGGCTGCTACTGTCATTGTAACCAACCTTCTTTGGTTAGTCGATGAAGGGATAACCTTTTTAACCAGTGACAACATGCATAAACTTTGTAGACACAACTATTCAAACTCGGAATCTCTAGAGAAAATAACACTCCTTTCTATCACTGAGGTATCACATTAACTAATTAAGCATAATCTTGAATTTACGAACAAACAGATTTTGATAGGCACTTGAGGTCTTGTATGACGCCATGCGCGCGCGACGCATCCTCTTGCCATCTTTTCCCATTACCAGAGGGGAAGCAGCAGCATCATGATGGACAAAAGTCCCTGTTTTTATACCACCTTTTATAAGCAATTGTTCAAGTCCATGGCTCATCCCATCTTACAATTATTTGCTCTAAATTATTCGTTTGATTTAATTACAAGATAAATTTCCATGAAAACAAATTATTTAGCCATCATAGGTGAATACCATTTCTCCATAAAAACTAATCTGATAAATCAACACAAACCATATGCAGCGGATAAATCATTTGATTAGCAATTCTAAAGGGAGTTGCTCAATTGCAATTTGCAGGAACAGTGTTCCACTGAGAAAGTTGAGGCTAATCAATAGCAATTTGCTTGTCTTTTTTCTTACATGATAACTCCAAAAACTTGAAAAAAAAAAAAACGTTTTCCCCCCTTTTCAGAGTCCCGTTTTATTTTTCCTGTATGAATTACCCATGCAGCAGCCAAGCATTTTGTATTTGGCATCGACATGCACGTCTATCTCATGTTTCTTGACAGCAACAAGTTGCAAGGACAAAGCACAATACATATCTGAGATATTGGTATCCATCTAAGTTCAAAAGGGAACCGTGATCTTTAAGATTATGGATTACAGCAGGTTGAATGTATCAGTACTGTTTTCCATTGGTTTGTCGTTAGAATTTACACTAATTATCCCAAAAGATCCTTGAGGCTCGTTGATTCTGAAAGCCCCCAAGATGATTCACAGGGTATCTCAACTTGTACACAGTCTCCTTGGACTCTTTAACCCTAAACACTGGCTTTCAGCAGGGAGACAGTATTTCAAAACATGGTGTGATGATGAGACATTAGTGAAAGGAAGCAATAAAATTTCATGCAAGGAAAAAAAAACAAGGTTAGGTAAACTACGAATTTAGTCATCTAACTATTCGCACGGTTCTATTTGACCACTCAACTATTTTTTTCTTCTTCAAAATCATGCCTAAAGTTACATTTTGGTCACCTGTTGTTAAAAAATTAACTATGATGCTGACATGTCACCATAAGGTAATGCCACCTCATCATTGAAAAAAGAAATGAAAAAATTGTCACATCAATAATTTTGTTTAGTTTTTAACCGTGGGTGACCAAAGCTGAACCAAAATATAACTTTAGGTATGATTTTGAAAAAAAAATTGGGTGATCAAAACAGAACCGCGTGAATAGTTGAGTGACTAAATACTTAGTTTAGCCGAGGTTTGTTTTATTCCATGATTAAGATCTATAATCATTTTCTTATTCGATTTAATTATTGGTTCGACAATTTATATGTGCCGGATTTGTATTTGAATATGATTATTATATTCAACAACAACAACAACAAAACCCTATTCCCATATGCAATGGGGTAAGGGGGAGATAGGGTAGTAGGCTGCTCCCAACACCAGGTTGAGAGTAACTTCCGTAGGAGACCTTCGGCAGTCAGAAAATTAAAAATAAATATAAAACACAATGCATGTATAAATAAATAAATACATAGTTGAACAGTCTTTTTATGCAGTCTTCAGATGCGCGTCTGTAATGGGAAGTAGTCCTTGCAAATAAATCTCTGCATATAGACAGAAACGCAAGACCTGAATAAATTTTAAAAGAGGAAACATGAAGAGAAAGATACACAGAAGTCAGCGATAGCAAGCTACGAGAAGAAATAAAGTCAAATGAGTTAAAACCTAAACTAAGGCAACACTACTCCGCTACCCTAGTTCTAAGCCTTCATAAATTCCAATGTCAGAAACATATAAAAAGTAGAAGTCATGGAAATTATTACAAAGGCATTAAAAAGAAGACATAGATGCTACACCCTATGGCTGTGACCCACACTACTCGGCTACCCTGGTCTTAAGTCTCCATACTTTCCTATCAGAGGTCATGTCCTCGGTAAGGGCTAAATTCTTCAAATCAGATCTCAAGCAGTCTACCCACTTCCTCCTTGGTCGTCCTCTCCTTCTGGCACCGTCGACTGTAATCGACTCTACCCTCCTGACCGCTTCCGACAGTTGTCGCCTAAGGACATGCCCAAACCACCGTAGTCTTCCCTCCCTCAATTTTTTGGATACAGACACCACCCCCAAGAACATCCTAATTGCAGAGTTTGGTGGTATGTCCCACAGAGTCCTACCACTTGCCCATCGAAATATTCTCATTTATGCGGCCTCTATCCTCCTTACGTGATCCTTTTTGATTGTCCAACATTCTGATCCATACAACAGCGCTGGTCTTATTGTCATTCTATAAAATTTTCCCTTAAGTTTTAGAGGTACTTTCTTATTGCACAAAACTCCAGTATCAGCCCTCCACTTTAGTCATCCCGCCTTTATACGGTGTGTAACGTCATCATCTACACCCTCATCTTTATGTATCATAGACCCTAGGTACATGAAACAATCCTTTGAGGGGAGAACGTGTCATTCTATGTATACTTCTACATCTTCATCGTTTTGGCTCCCACTGAAGTTTGATAATAATGATATCAAACTCAGCTACTGGTCTAATAAGATTTGTTGCTTGGTGTATGAGCTAAGCACTGAATTCCACTTTAAAAAACATATCTTCGAGATCTTAGCTTCTATGGCCTGATCTCATCATGCACATTTATCAGTTATTTATTCTCCATGCACAGTTTATGTTTGTTTTCTTAATTCATATTTTAATTATTTTCTATATACTGTATTTATATAATCATATCGAGTTCAAAGTTATTATATTTCATGTTACGAGAGCCAGAGTGAATGCTTAATAATATAATCTGGTTGAGATATACACAAAATCATCGGACTCGGATTGCATTATGCCAGGGCGTTGGTATTTGTATCTTCCACTCCATCTGCAGAAATGAAGGATTACTCTTTCCGAGGAAGATAACATAAATAATTATCCTTTATCGTTTTTCATAGTTTCAACACTTTGACTGAAATGGAAATTAAGGCAAAAGTAAACACTAATGTTTAAAGTGGTAAGGGCCCCAGCAGATTCCAGCTTTGATTGATGTCATTTATATGTGTTATTGTATATAAATATAGCAGCAGTTTTGATCAGTTCTTAGTCGATAACTCAGATAAAATCTTTCCTTATCTACTGAGTTAGAGCAAAATATGAGTGACCAACTTTCAAATGGGCCTTTGAATGCAAATTTCAGCAAGGCAAAGCCTTATATTCTTATGATATTCTTGCAATTCGGTTCGGCCGGGATGTACATAATCAGCATGGTAACCCTCAACCAGGGCATGAACCGTTACGTTCTCGTTGTGTATCGTAATGCCATTGCTGCACTCGTACTTGCACCTTTCGCACTGGTGCTTGAGAGGTGATCACAATCATCTTATATGCTATACACATTCATGCATAGAGTGTCGGATACGAATATGCGTGCATGAGCAAAAATAAGACTGATCTCTATGCATATTCTCCTCTTTCTTACGGGAAAACAAGGTCAAAGATGACGTTCTCAATCTTCCTACAAATAATGACCTTGGGATTTCTAGAGTAATCTTTCATACTTCAACAGTGAACACCATTTCATGGAAATTCCAATCATAATATATTGTGGCAAAGTCATACAGTAACAGTTCTTTTGTGTGTTTGGTTTGTGGAAATTGTTGTGGACAGGCCAATCCTTGATCAAGGCTTCGTTTACTTGGGAATAAAATATACATCAGCATCATTTACATCTGCAATTATGAATGCTGTCCCTTCAGTCACCTTTGTGATTGCACTCATTTTCCGGTAAATTTTCAAGCTCCCATCAATGCAGACTCCAAATTTGTCTTCTCTATGGTTGCGTAGTTTCCAACCATTGAAATTCATTCATATACTGTTTGATCAGATTGGAGCATGTGAAGATGAAGGAAGTACGCAGTATAGCGAAGGTGATTGGGACCCTGGTGACTCTATCAGGAGCTTTACTTATGACACTTTACAAAGGCCCTGTGATTGAACTAATCTGGTCAAGGAACACAAGCCACCAGGGGAGTGGCGGAACCCACGAATCGGCTGATAAACACCGGATATCTGGGACACTACTGATCCTTGTTGGTTGTGTTGCCTGGTCCTGTTTCTATGTTCTGCAAGTAAGTTGTTGTCTTACGTGACATCCTGTAATGGAAGGAACTGTAGGCTTTTCAGGCCTGCAAATGTATAAATAGAATCAGAGGTAATTAGTGAAATGTTGTAGTTGAAATGGTGCAGTCAATTACCATAAAGAAATACACGGCGGAGATATCTCTTTCCTCATTGATATGCTTGGCGGGTGCTATACAGAGTTTGGCAATTGCCTTGGCGGTAGAACATCACCCTAGTGGATGGGCTATGGGCTGGAACTCGAGGCTTTTTGCTCCTTTGTACTCTGTAAGTATCAACTATCCATGTTCCTACCACTACACATTTATTTTTAAGTATTTATATCCCATATTTATATTGGGTGTAATTTCAGAAATAAGTAAATTGTTTATATAAAATTTGAGTCCATATTTGAGGCCAGGCTGGATTTGGATAAATATGAAATGTTTTAATCTCGTATGTAAACCCAATCTGACTTGACTTAAGAACCATCTCTAATGCCAAGTATATTGGAGTATTTATTGAAATTTGTGAGGGTTTGGATAAAATTGTTAGATCCAAAAATGGGTTTTGACAATAAATTAAGCCTAGGTCAGACTTGAACTCTAACATTCAAGATCCGATCTCGGCTCAATTTGCTTTCTAAGTTTCTAATATATTTTATTATGTATGATATTATAAAATTTATTTTATAATAGTATAGAATATTATAATGTAAATATTAAGTTACCCATGTTTAAAAGAGTAAAAATAAATTTTATAAAAGAAAATATATATAACCATTTAATATTTAATTGAAAAATAGAATAAATATTTTTCTAAGAATAGAAAATATAAAGGGGTCGAAAACGAATTTAGTTAGCAATTTACAAAGATGGGGTGAGATTGGATAAAACTTTAGTTCATATTTTGGAGGAAAGCAAATCCAAACAAGTATAAAATGTGTATCCTTTCCATTCCATGAACACCTCTAGCATTGCGCAAACACATACAAGTATTTCATTACTGTTAATCAAATTATGAGGCTAGCTAACTACTTGGCTAAACTTAAACAACACATTTGTTTGTTATAATTGCTAATCACCGCCGACCTGGTTTCAATAAAGGGTATAGTTAGCTCCGGGATTACATATTATGTGCAAGGTCTGGTCATGAAAACAATGTTGCGAACGACGGCTATCGGATAGAGTAAAATTGCAACTGATAATTTGAGAAAATAAAATGGAAGATAAAAGAGACACAAAATTTACGTGGAAAACCCCTAAATAATATAGGGTAAAAACCACGGCCAACGGTAGAAGAATTTCACTATGAGAAAATAGGAATTACAACTTCTCTCGATTTACCAAGGAGAAAACAATGATAATAATCTCTTGATAAAAAGGAGAAAACAACTCTCAATAAACTTTCTAAATTCTCTAGTATTGGAAGAAAGCTAGAATGCTTTGGGATGGTTTTGAAGCTAAACGAGTTAGGGTATTTAGAGTTGAAGCTTAAGGACTAATTTGTAAATACCCTAAATTACAATGACTAAAAAAATGAGATTTTACCATTACCCAAATTTAATAAAAAAAATAGCAACTTTCGGTGCCCTTTTTTAATTAATTCGGTGCAACAATTTCAATAATTGTTGCTTGACTTTTCTACAATCTTCCACTTGAAGATTTGATTGGAACAATCATATCTTCACACCATTCTTTCTACCTTGTACCATTCATGTTGTTTATGTCTTTGACGGGCCACAAGAGGATTGACACCAGATAAATTTATCAGCGTTGATCGTGTTGAGTTAATCGATTGACGGATTTGGCCAAGAGGGGGGTGAATTGGCAATTAAAAATTTGGTGGAAGCTTTTGCAGAAAATTGAAAGTAATTGCACAACGATTAAGAGTGGTTCGACTTTCTCAATCAAAGTCTACGTCCACTACCTTAGCTATCCACACTAAGGATTTTCCAACAAATTCACTAATTTGTTCTTTCTTTTGAGGCCAAAGAGATAACCTTACAACACTCTCAAGAATATACCCCAATTCTTGAGAACACTCTTCCCAAAGAGAAGATTACAAATTTACAAACTTACAAGAAAAACCTCACAAGGTAAGATGTTTGCATAATTCTAGAACAAGAAAAGAACACTCAAAGATAATTACAAATGAGCACAAATGGTGTTCTTGAAAGCAAAATGAATATTGAAAGGAAAATTGGCTTGATTTGCACAAACTTGATGTTTGATGCTTTCTCTCTTGTTTCTCTATGATTTCTTGTTGATCAAGGGCTTCAGAACTTGTTTAAATACACCTTGAATCACTTCTGAACGTTGGGGATAATTAATGAAGATAATATAGCCGTTTAAGTGTGAAAACATTTAATAAAAATGCTTGGAGCGTGGGGGGAATCGGTTCCCCCTCATAGGGAATCGGTTCCCTAAGTGTAAAATTCAAATATTTCGACCGTTGAACAGAGGGGGAATCGGTACCCCCTATAGGGGAATCGGTTCCCTTCGAGCATTATGGAAATCTCGGAGCCAAACCATTCAGGGGGGAATCGGTACCCCCTTGGGGGGGGGATCGGTTCCCTATGAGCAATCTGGAATTTTTGACTTTGAAATGGTTCGAAATACTTTGAAAGATTATTTTGAAATTGTTTTAAGATTAAAACTTAATTTTACACTTAAGTAAGGATTAAAAATGATTTTAGAAATATTTGGAGTAATGTTTTGATATTCGAATAATTATATCGAATTTACTTAGAAAATCATTTTGGAAAATCTTAAAATTCATTTTACTTAATTTGTTATATCGAAATATCAAAATGTTTTCAACAATCTCCCCCTTTTTGATATAACAAAGCATTTTAGTAATTTTAAGATTTTGAAATCAAGTTTTGAAATTACTCCCCCTTACTTTAACACTTCTCCCATTTATCATTTTAAAACACACTTAAAACACACACTTCTCCCCCTTTTTGTTAATTCAAAAAGATTCAAAGAGACGTGAAAAACATTTAGCCAATTGATTAGGTATATGTATGCATAAGCTGCTAAGATCACAATCAAGAGAAACGTTAGCCATTAGTTCCATAATCAATATTCATAAACAATGTGATATGGTAAAATTGGTCATATTGCTAATAATGATGTAAATGATGCAATAATGAATAAATCACACCAAACATATAAGTTCACACCATCCATAAATCCAAACAAATTCACAATCCACAAATTCAAACATTCCAAAATATTCAAAATGTTAAAACAATAAGTTTGGAGTTCAAAGTAAAACATTTAATCACATATCCGGATCAGGAGGAGGAAAACGAGCTCGCATAGCGGCCATTTCGTTAGTGAGGTCATTAATACGTGCGTTGGTTGCTTCATTATTTGCACGCATTTCCCGAAGAATTTATAATTGTTGAGCTCCCATTGTGGATAAATGAGACTCTATAGAATTAAAGCACGAATCCATGGTCGCATATCGGAAATCAAATGTCTCTATAAAAGATTAAAAATATGGAGGCATTTGAGTCGATTGTTGTCCGTGCTCCTCAGGTTGCTCAGGCTCATCTTCGGCTTCATCGATATCCCTCATTAATTGTTCAAACTCTGGATCTTCGTCAGCTTCGAGTGGAGCTTGTGAAGAACTAGCTCCCGGAGTAGTTGCAGAAGATCGAACCTATTCACCGGATTCTTTATTTTTGACCCATCCCGCTCTTGTTAAAGAAAGAAGATTGATTTGTTTCTTAAGAGGAAAAGAGGCATCTAGACCAACTCGAAGCTCGGCTTTAGAAAAGAGATTACTAAGGATACAACCGTAAACTAGTGAAGAACAAAGTTTCTTATTTGGCACTAGGTTAACGGTTTCAACAATCTCAGCAAAGATAATCTCAGAAAGGTTTATTTTTATATTGTGTTCAAAACAATGCAACCACCAAAGATCTAAAGCTCTGAGAGTAGAATAACGACCCCTGGATGGTCAAAACCACCAAGTGATCATAAGATGAAGAAAACGCTCATGAAGATCTAGAACACTTGCACTATCATTTCGTTTATATCGTGAGCCTAAAACTTGTTTTTCATTTGATAAACCTTCATTATCCAAGCCTAAGGCATTCGCTATGTAAGCCGGATCAAGATGGAAATATTGACCTAGGAGGTAGGAACGTACTCCTATGGTTTTGGTTTTGTCACGATTTTTGATACAAACAGCATTACAATAGAAGATACGAACAAGTTGATGATAGACAACGGGTTCAAGTTCGAAAAGTTTATCAAATTTCCATTCGTGCAAGATAGAGAGATATTTAAAGTTAATAGCAACCATAGCTTGAAGATATGGGATACGTTCTTCTCTAATCTTATACGAGTCAAAATATTGGTAAAACCAATAACGATAATCTTTAGGACCCGATTGATTGAAACAAGAATTTTGGATAGTCAAGTTAGGATCAAGATCTGGAATAGGATTTTGAGGAATAGGAGGAGGATTTGGAGGAGGATTTGGTTGACGACTAGAACGACTAGATGAAGACCTAGCACGTTTAGGATTAGACATGGTGAAGGAAATCGGAATAGATTGGATAACCTGCAATTTTAAAAACAAATGTATGCAATTCAATTAATCCCAAAACTCAATTGAGTCCTCAATATTTCAAGGTTCTCTAAATCAATCCTAATGGGCAAAGTTTTTGAAAAACTTTTGAAAAATATGGTTTTGAGAAACAATATATGTATAGTTTTCATAACAACAACATAATTTAATCAAAACACAATAATTTGAAAAACAACAATTTTTTTTAATTTCGAAAATTTAAAATTTTTGGAAAATTCTTGTGTTTTTGATGAAATTAGTTGTAACATCTAGTTTCTAATCACTAAATAATCAATGCCCGATCACTATTTCAACCTAGAACTAATTAAAACTAATCCTATGTTCAAAATCAATGAAATAGAGAGTTTAGAAAAATTTACCTTGAAAGATGAAGATTGAGGGGATTTAGATGTTGTTTGTACGATTTTAATGATTCCAACAGGTTTAGAGGATGATATTTGATTCGAATTTCGATTAATATCGTTGATTTCAGGTAAGAATGGAGATAGGAAAGAGTTGAGAGGGAACAACGGCAAGAAAAAAATAAGAGGATTTTTGGGGTATTCTGCTCGATTTTAACAGAACCCCAGGGGGGTATCGATTCCCCTGTGAGGGGAATCGGTTCCCATTCAAAGGGGGAATCGGTTCCCTCATGGGGGGGATCGATTCCCTCTGCACCAAAATGCTAAAATCCGACTTTTAAGCACACAAAATGCTAAATTAATCTTCTCTAGTGGTATAGGCAACTCATATATTGAAAAATAATTATGTTCAAATAATTAAATTAATCTTTAATCAATATTTGAACATAAAGTTAATTTTTCATCAAGAATCATAAACTCCCCCTAACTAATAGCAATGAATGCAATCAAAAATTACTATCATGAGCATTTTTCAGTATTTATTAAAAGTGCTGAATTATTTTAAACACTAAGTGAAGATAGGTCAGTTAAACCTAATTCTCTCCTAAGTGTTCAAAACCTTTCCTTATCTAAGGGTTTTGTAAAAATATCCGCTAATTGATGCAAAGTATCAACAAATTCTAGAACTACATATTCCTTAGTGACATGGTCTCTAATGAAGTGTTGTCTAATTCAATGTGTTTAGTTCTAGAGTGTTGGATGGGATTTTTAGTGAAACAAATAACACTAGTATTGTCACACTTGATAGGAATAGTACTTACTTCAATTCCATAATCAAAAAGTTGTTGTTTCATCCATAAAACTTGTGCACAACAACTACCGGCTGAAATATATTCCGCTTCAGTGGTAGATAATGCAATACAATTTTGTTTCTTTGAAAACCAAGAAATCAGCATATTTCCAAGGAATTGGCAAGTACCGGAGGTGCTTTTCCTATCTAATTTACATCCTCCATAATCCGCATCAGAAAAAGCATGCAAGCTAAAGCTAGAGTCTCTAGGATACCAAAGTCCTAAACTAGGAGTGTCCTTAAGGTATCTAAAGATTCTCTTAACAGCTAGTAAATGTGATTCCTTAGGACATGATTGAAATCTAGCACATAAGCAAACACTAAACATAATGTCCGGTCTACTTGCAGTTAGATAAAGCAAAGAGCCAATCATTGACCTATATAATTTAACATCTACACATTTACCTCCTTCATCTAAGTCAAGCTTTGTTGAAGAGCTCATTGGAGTGTCATGAGTTTTCCCATTTTCCAGTCCAAACTTCTTGAGCATATCTTTGACGTACTTAGCTTGATTAATGAAGATGCCATCTTTTCTTTGCTTGATTTGGAGTCCCAAGAAAAATGAGAGCTCCCCCATTATGCTCATCTCAAACTCACTTTGTATTAGCTTAGAAAATTCTTGGCAAAGAACATCATTAGTAGAACCAAATATTATATCATCAACATAAATTTGAACTACTAATAAATCTTTACCTTTATGCTTTAAAAACAATGTAGTGTCAACCTTTCCTTTTGAAAAACCTTTTTCAATTAAAAAATTTGACAATCTTTCATACCAAGCTCTAGGAGCTTGTTTTAAACCATAAAGAGCTTTTGTCAATTTAAGAACATGATCTGGAAATTTTGAATCTTCAAAACCTGGAGGTTGTTCCACATACACTTCTTCTTTTATAAAACCATTTAAAAATGCACTTTTAACATCCATTTGATATAATTTAAATTCATGAAAACATGCAAATGCTAATAACATTCTAATTGCTTCCATCCTAGCTACAGGAGCGTATGTTTCATCATAGTCTATGCCCTCTTCTTGAGTATACCCTTGAGCAACAAGTCTAGCCTTGTTTCTCACTATATTACCACTCTCATCAAGCTTATTCCTAAATACCCATCTAGTACCTACAGTAGATTTATTACTAGGCCTTTCAACTAATGTCCATACTTTACTTCTCTCAAATTGATTTAACTCTTCTTGCATAGCCATAATCCAATGTTCATCATTTAATGCTTCTTTAATATTCTTAGGCTCTATGCATGAGATAAATGCAACATAATTACAAATATTTCTAAGAAAAGATCGAGTTGTTACCCCTTTTGATGGATCACCTATAATTTCATCATCTTTGACATAGTTATACTCTCTTGGATAAGATACTTCCCTTTCTTCAATGGTTGGATTCTCAAGAGGATCATGAGTTTCCTCATTTTTCGTTTCTTCCTTTGATGATGGTTCTCCAACTTCATGTCTAACATCATTTGTATTTATAACACCTACATCATCATTTACACAAGAATCCTTCCTTGGAAGGGGATTATCATCGAAAACAACATGTATAGACTCTTCTACAACTAAAGTTCTTTTATTAAATACTCGATAAGCTTTAGAATTTAAGGAGTAACCCAGAAAAATTCCTTCATCACTTTTAGTATCAAATTTGCCAAGGTTTTCTTTACCGTTGTTTAAAACAAAACATTTACATCCAAAAGGATGGAAATAACTAATGTTAGGCTTTTTATTTTTGAAAATTTCATATGGAGTTTTCTTTAAAATTGGCCTAATCATTACTCGATTAACAACATAACAAGCAGTATTTGTGGCTTTCGCCCAAAAATATTTTGGCAAATTATTTTCACAAAGCATGGTTCTAGCCATTTCTTCTAAAGTTTGATTTTTCCTCTCAACAACTCCATTTTGTTGAGGGGTTCTAGGTGCTGAAAAATTATGACTAATACCATTAGAATTACAAAATTCAATAAATCCAAGATTTTCAAATTCAGTGCCATGATCACTCCTAACACTAGTTATAGAGTAACCCTTTACATTTTGGATTATTTTTGAAAATGTGATGAACTGTTCTAATGCTTCATCTTTAGTACTTAAAAATAGAACCCAAGTATATCTAGAATAGTCATCTACCAAGACAAATACATATTGTTTTCCACCCAAGCTAGTAGTCCTAGTTGGCCCAAAAAGATCTACATGGATCAATTGTAATACTCTACTAGTTGATACGTCATTAATGGATTTAAAAGAAACACGCTTTTGTTTTCCTTTAGCACAAGCATCACAGATTTTATCATTATCAAATTTAAGCTTAGGCAACCCTCGAACTAAATCACCTTGAATTAGCCGTTGCAAAACACTCATACTAGCATGTCCTAGTCTCCTATGCCATAACCAACTATCATGTTCATCTTTAGCAACTAGGCATAAATTAGTCATATCAAAAGAATCTAAATGCACCATGTAAATGTTCTCTATTCTATGACCAATAAGCATAATCCGATTAGATGCAATATCAATGACTTTACAACCATTAATTTCAAATAAGACATTGAATCCTTTATCGCATAATTGACTAATACTCAATAGATTATGCTTTAATCCATTCACATATAAAACATTCTTAATTTGTATGGAAGAGGTATTACCTATTGTACCAATACCTTCAATGTGACCTTTTGAATTGTCTCCAAAAGTCACTTCTACTCCATTTTTGGCGTTAAGCTCAATGAACCGGCTTTTGTCTCCGGTCATGTGTCTTGAGCATCCACTATCAAGGTACCATGAATTTGAATTTGTTTCCCGTGCCTTGTAGCAATGCTCCTTTCCCTATAAACATAGATTAATTTTTGATTTTTGGTACCCAAATTCTTTTGGGTCCATATTCATTAGTTTCCAAAATCCTAGTCCCCTTAGGTATCCATTTGTGTAGGATATTTTTATCTTTAGTAGTAATGAGTTCTTTAGGAACCCACATACTTCTAACGATTTTTCCATTAGAGGTTCTTTGGGGACCTCTATGATTGTACTTTCTAAAACTTTTTCTAACAAAGTTGGATTTTGAATTTCCACCTTTTTCAAAATGTTTTGTTCCAACTTTATCAAAAGAAGTTTTAAGATCATCAATTTTCTTTTGATGATCATCATTGACCTTTGAAAGTAAATTTTGCAAATCTAAATTTTTCTTTTCAAACTCTTCTAGTTTGATTTGCAAATCTTTGATTTTACTTTCAAGATCGTTGTTGGTTTTGGATATGAGTTTGTTTTCATTTTTCAATTTTGAAACATCGTTTTTATATTTTAAAAATAATTTCTCATAATCCGAAGCCAACCCATTATATTCCTCTAATAACTCATCATAGGATAAATCATCAAAATCAGATGAGTTAGAGGTTACCTTAGAATCTTCCCCAAATGCCATCAAGCACAAGTTAGCTACTTCTTGTTCCTCTTCATCGAAACTTTCTTCATCGCTCCATGTAGCCACATGAGCCTTGTGCTTATTCTTTGATTGACCCTTTTTCTTCAATTGTGGGCAATCATATTTAACATGCCCTGGCTTTTTGCATTCGTAGCAAATGATTGGGTCCTTCTCTTTCGGTTCATTTTTGAGGCCTTCATTTCGTTTGAATTTTCTTCCTCGATAAGGTCTCATCATTTTTCTGAACCGTTTGGCAAACAATGCCATTTCCTCATCATCGTTATTCGAATCACTCTCATCTTTTGTGGATTTGAGAGCAACTCCAATGTTTTTCTTCTTCTCCTTCTCCTTTGGTGTCTCGTCAATTTTGTCGAGGTCTACCTCATCTTCGAGCATCATTTCATGAGTGGGGAGTGACCCAATTAGCTCTTCAAGAGTTAAGGACGTTAAGTCCTTAGACTCGATGATTGCCGTCTTCTTTGATTGCCATGATTTTGGGAGGGAGTAGACTAACTTCCTCACAAGCTTTTCATTTGAAATGATCTCTCCATATGATTTGAGACCATTGACAATCGTTGAAAATCTATCCATCATAGCTTTGATATCTTCATTTGGTTTCATCCTGAAATTTTTATAGCTATGCGTTAGAATACTAATTTTAGATTTCTTTACCTCATCGGTACCTTCATGAGTGACTTGAAGTTTGTCCCATATTTCTTTGGCGGTTGTACACGATGAAACTCTTCCGTATTCATCTGGTCCAACAGCACAAAAAATGATATGGATGGCTTTGGAGTTGAGCTGGAACATTCTTGTCTCTCATTCACTCCACAACCTTGGATAAGTGAGAGGTTTGATGTATCCTTATTCTACAGCATTCCATGCTCCCATGTCACTTGCTTGAATGAAGTACATCATTCTATTCTTCCAATAGGCATAGTTAGTTCCATTGAAGAAAGGAGGCTTGTTGACGGGCATCGAATCGAGACCGGAGTCGAAGTTTGAAGCGGAGGCCATTGATGACTTTGATAATCGATATAACTCTTCCCGAATCGACTCAAGAGGCGATTAAACCTTCAAATGAGTTAGGCTCTGATGCCAATTGTTGAGTTAATCGATTGACGGATTTGGCCAAGAGGGGGGTGAATTGGCAATTAAAAATTTGGTGGAAGCTTTTGCAGAAAATTGAAAGTAATTGCACAGCGATTTAGAGTGGTTCGAATTTCTCAATCAAAGTCTACGTCCACTACCTTAGCTATCCACACTAAGGATTTTCCAACAAATTCACTAATTTGTTCTTTCTTTTGAGGCCAAAGAGATAACCTTACAACACTTTCAATAATATACCCCAATTCTTGAGAACACTCTTTCCCAAAGAGAAGATTACAAATTTGCAAACTTACAAGGAAAACCTCACAAGGTAAGATGTTTGCACAATTCTAGAACAAGAAAAGAACACTCAAAGATAATTACAAATGAGCACAAATGGTGTTCTTGAAAGCAAAATGAATATTGAAAGGAAAATTGGCTTGATTTGCACAAACTTGATGTTTGATGCTTTCTCTCTTGTTTCTCTATGATTTCTTGTTGATCAAGGGCTTCAGAACTTGTTTAAATACACCTTGAATCACTTCTGAACGTTGGCGATAATTAATGAAGATAATATAGCCGTTTAAGTATGAAAACATTTAATAAAAATGCTTGGAGTGTGGGGGGAATCGATTCCCCCTCATAGGGAATCGGTTCCCTAAGTGTAAAATTCAAATATTTCGACCGTTGAACAGAGGGGGAATCGGTACCCCCTATAGGGGAATCGGTTCCCTCCGAGCATTCTGGAAATCTCGGAGCCAAACCATTCAGGGGGAATCGGTACCCCCTTGGGGGGGATCAGTTCCCTATGAGCAATCTGGAATTTTTGACTTTGAAAAGGTTCGAAATACTTTGAAAGATTATTTTGAAATTGTTTTAAGATTAAAACTGAATTTTACACTTAAGTAAGGATTAAAAATGATTTTAGAAATATTTGGAGTAATGTTTTGATATTCGAATAATTATATCGAATATACTTAGAAAATCATTTCGGAAAATCTTAAAATTCATTTAACTTAATTTGTTATATCGAAATATCAAAATGATTTCAACAGATCGCCTTCGTCATGAAATCTGCTATGTTGTCTTTGATATGGATCTTCTGCATATCTACTGTCCATTCTTTCACATTTTCACGAATGAAATGGTATTGAACTCGTATATGCTTTGTCCTTGAATGAAATACTGGATTACTTGCTGGATTCATGGCGCTTTGACTGTCATAAAACAGAGAGACATACTCTTGATTGTGCCCAAGCTCCTCCAATAGCATCTTCAACCAAATTGCTTCTTTACTGGCTTCCGTAGCTGCTTCATATTCTGCTTCTGTTGTGGATGTAGCCACAACTGACTGCAATTTTGAAACCCAGCTTACAGCTCTACTAACAATTTTGAACACATATCCTGTAACAGATTTGCTTTTATCCAAATCCCCTGCATAGTCAGAATCTACATACCTATTGATTAGTAAGTTTGATCCTCCGTAACATAATGCAACATTTGAAGTCCCTTTTATGCATCTCAGGATCCTCTTTACTGTATTCCAATGCTCTTTGTCTGGATTAGCCATGTATCGACTAACCACTCCCACTGCTTGTGCAATGTCTGGTCTTGTGCATATCATAGCGAACATTAAACTTCCCGCTGTTGATGCATACGATACTTGAGATATCTCCATCCTCTCTTCTTCACTGCTAGGACTCACACTGGAGGATAATTTTAATTTAACAGGAAGATAGGTAGAAATTGGCTTACAATCTTGCATGTTGAATCTTGACAAGATATTCTTCAAGTAATTCTTTTGTGAAAGCCAAATCTTCCAATTACTTTTGTCTCGGTGAATTTACATCCCTAGAATCTTGTTTGCTGATCCCAAGTCCTTCATTTCCAATTCCTTAGCCAGTTGTACCTTCAATTCTTCAATATGATCTTTGTTGGGTCCTGCAACCAACATGTCATCCACATACAACAACAATATAACAAAATCGTTATCACCAGACCTCTTGAAATAAGCACAAGGGTCTGCATTAAGTCTATTGTATCCAAGGCACATAATGAAGGAATCAAATCTCTTATACCAACACCTCGACGCCTGCTTTAGACCGTACAGAGATTTGTTCAACTTGCAAACCAAGTTCTTCTTTTCATCTTCTTCAAAACCTTCAGGCTGGAGCATGTAAATCTATTTTTCAAGATTTCCATGAAGAAAAGTTGTTTTAACATCTAGCTGCTCTAGATGTAAGTTCATTGTAGCACACATTGCCAAGACTACTCGAACTATTGTTAGTCGAACCACATGAGAAAAGATTTCATTGAAATCAATATCTTCTTTTTAGCATATCCTTTGACCATCAGTCTTGCACGATACCTCTCCACTTGATCGTCACCATTTCGCTTGATTTTAAAGACCCATTTGTTACCAATTGGCTTCATTCCTTGTGGTAGTGGCACAAGGTCCCATGTATTATTTTTATGAAGGGCTTCGATTTTTCTTGCATCGCCATCTTCCACAATGAAGCATCTAAGCTGTGTATTGCCTCATGGTATGTTGATGGCTCACCATCCTCTGTTAAAAGACAGTATGCAATATTACCTTCTATTACATAATCTGAGTGCCAATTAGAACATCTTCTCACACGATCTGATTGATGAGTTGTTGGAGCTTCAGAACTCTCTGGTTCTTGTTCATCATGTGCTAGTTCAACTTCAGAAGAATCTCCTTGTTTAACCTCCTTTTTCACATGTATCTGTGTAGTTTCTGACTTTTCAGCGCTATCATCATCTTCTTTTCTTTGTAGCTTATCTTCTACAAAGATAACATCCCTGCTGATGATCACTTTGCGGGCAGTGGGATCCCACAAGCGATACCCATTTACACCATCAGCATACCCCAAGAATTTGAATTTCATGGATTTTGTATCCAACTTTAAAATTTCTTGGGAGTTGTACATCACATACACTATACTTTCAAATACATGGAGGTTTGAATAATCAGCTGGTTTACCAGTCCATATCTCTATTGGTGTCTTCAGCTCTATTGCAGTTGATGGAGCTCGATTTACCAAATAACATGCGGTGTTGACTGCTTCTGCCCAGAATGATTTTTCTAGGCTTGCATCCCTCAACATTGCTTTTGTTCTTTCTAACAAGGTTCTGTTAATCCGCTCTGCCACTCCATTTTGTTGAGGAGTGTTCGCCACTATGAACTATCTTTTGATGCCTTTTTTCCTGTAAAAGTCATCAAATTCTTCGCTTTGAAACACTTGATCTTATTTCCAGAATCAATTTCCACCCGCGCTTTGAAGTTTTTGAAAGTTAAAAACACATCTGACTTATTTTTAATAGGGTACACCCAACATCTCTTGGAGTAGTCATCAATAAATGAGACAAAATATTTTGCTCCATCTAGGGATGTAACTGGTGCTTGTCATACGTCAGAGTGAACCAATTCTAGAACACTTTTGCCTCTAGAATTTGATGTGTTGAATTTCAACCGGTGCTGCTTACTTGTTATGCAATGCTCACAAAAAGTAAGTGATACATTTGTTAAGTCTGGAAGTAGCTTTTGCTCCATAAGAACTTTCATTCCTTGTTCTGACATTGTTGAAAACATTTTGATGTTTCGATATAAAAAATTAAGTTAAATGAATTTTAAGATTTTACAAATGATTTTTCGAAAAGTATATTCGATTTAATTACTCGAATATCAAGCTATTACTCCAAGTCTTTCAAGATCTATTTTAAACCTTACTAAATGTGTAAATTTGTGTTTTATACTTAAACTATTTTTGAAACAATTTTCACAAAGTATTTTGAACCAAAATCAAGCCTAAAATCAAATTTTCAAAGTGATGCACCGATGCACCATGGAATTAATTGAACATCGAATGCATTTGATGCATCGATGCACAAGACCATGCATCGATGAACTCAGGCTATTTCAAAACATCGAATGCATTTCATGCATCGATGCACTCTTAGTGCACCGATGCACTAAGAGTCCAACGGTCAAAATATTTAAATTTTACACTGATGCACCGATACACCTAGGGTATGCATCGATGCACTGACGCTCCCAACTGAATTTATTAATTATTTTCACACTTAAACGACTCTATTGACTCCACTAATCATCCTTAACATTCAGAATCATTTGAAGGTGTATTTAAACAAGCTTAGAAGCCATTGATCAAGAACAAGAAACATCAAGCAACTAAAATCAAGAGAGAATCAAAGAGAAAGCATCAAACCTCAAGTTTGAGCATTTCAAGGCTATTTTTCATTCAATATTCATTTTGCTTTCAAGAACACTTATTGTGCTCAATTGTATTTATTCTTGAGTGTTCTTTCTTTGTTCTAGAATTGTGCAAACATATTTTTCTTGTGAGGTTTTTCTTGTAAGTTTACAAATTTGTAATATTCTATATGAGAAAAGAGAATTTGTTGGAAAATCGTTAGTGTGGATAGCTAAGGTAGTGGACGTAGACTTTGGTTGATAAAGTCGAACCACTGTAAATCTCTTTGTAATTACTTTCAATTTTCTACAAAAGCTTCCACTAAAATTTTTATTGCCAATTCACCCCCCTCTTGGCTGATTCCATCAATCGATTAACTCAACAATTGGTATCAAAGCCTCACTCATTTGAAGGTTTAATCGCCTCTTGAGTCGATTCGGGAAGAGTTACATCGATTATCAAGTCATCAATGGCCTCCGCTTCAAATTACTACTCCGGTCTCGATTCGATGCCCGTCAATAAGCCTCCTTTCTTCAATGGAGCTAACTATGCCTATTGGAAAAATAGGATGATGTACTTCATTCAAGCAAGTGACATGGGAGCATGGAATGCCGTAGAAGAAGGATACATCAAGCCTCTCACTTATCCAAGGTTATGGAGTGAAGGAGAGACAAGAATGTTCCATCTCAACTCCAAAGCCATCCATATCATATTTTGTGCTCTTGGACCAGATGAATATGGAAGAGTTTCATCTTGTACAACTGCCAAAGAAATATGGGACAAGCTTCAAGTAACTCATGAAGGTACCGATAAGGTAAAGAAATCAAAAATTAGCATTCTAACGCATAGCTATGAAAATTTCAAGATGAAATCAAATGAAGATATCAAAGCTATGACGGATAGATTTTCAACGATTGTCAATGGTCTCAAATCATATAAAGAGATCATTTCAAATGAAAAGCTTGTGAGGAAGTTAGTCTACTCTCTTCCAAAATCGTGGCAATCAAAGAAGACGACAATCATCGAGTCTAAGGACCTAACGTCCTTAACTCTTGAAGAGCTAATCGGTTCCCTTCTCACTCATGAAATGATGCTTGAAGATGAAGTGGACTTCGATAAGATTGACGAGACACCAAAGGAGAAGGAGAAGAAGAAAAATATTGGAGTTGCTCTCAAATCCACAAAATATGAGAGTGATTCGAATGACGATGATGATGACGAGGAAATGAAATTATTTTCCAAACGATTCAGAAAGTTGATGATGCCTAACCGAGGAAGAAAATTCAAACGTCATGAAGGCTTCAAAACTGAATCAAAGGAGAAAGACCCGATCATTTGCTATGAATGCAAAAAACCGGGGCATGTAAAATACGATTGCCCATAATTGAAGAAAAAGGGTAAATCCAAAAAGAAGCACAAGGCTCATGTAGCTACATGGAATGATGATGAAGGTTCCGATGAAGAGGAACAAGAAGTTGCAAACTTGTGCTTAATGGCTATCGGGGAAGATTCTAAGGTAACCTCTAACTCATTCGATTTGGATGAATTATCTTATGATGAGTTATTAGAGGATTATAATGGGTTGGCTTCAGATTATAAGACTCTATTTTCAAAATACAAAAAAGATATTTCAAAATTGAAAAACGAAAATAGTCTTATATCTAAGACCAACAATGAGCTTGAAAGTAAGATCAAAGAATTGCAAATCAAAATTAATGATTTTGAAAAGAAAAATACTGATTTGCATAACTTACTTTCAAAAGTTCATGCTGATCATCAAAAGAAGATTCATGATCTTAAAACTTCTTTTAATAAGGTTGGAACAATTTTTTTTGAAAAATGTGAGAATTCAAAATCCAACTTTGTTAAGAAAAAATTTAGAAGCTACAATCATAGAAGTCCTCAACGAACCTTGAATGGTAAAATTGTTAGGAGTATATGGGTTCTTAAAGAATTCATTACTACTAAAGATAAGGATGTCCTTCATAAATGGATACCAAAGGGGACAAGGATTTTAGAAACTAATGAATATGGACCCAAAAGAATTTGGGTACCAAAAATTAGAAATTAATCTATGTTTGTAGGAAAAAGAGCATTGTTACAAGGCACGGGAAACAAATCCAAATTCATGGTACCTTGATAGTGGATGCTCGAGACACATGACCGGAGACAAAAGCCGGTTCATAGAGCTTAACATCAAAAATGGAGGAGAAGTGACTTTTGGTGATAATTCAAAAGGTCACATTGAAGGTATTGGTACTATAGGTAATATCTCTTCCATACAAATTAAAAATGTATTATATGTGAATGGATTAAAGCATAATCTATTGAGTATTAGTCAATTATACGATAAGGGATTCAATGTCATGTTTGAAATTAATGGTTGTAAAGTCATTAACATTACATCTAATCAAATTATGCTTGTTGGTAATAGAATAGGAAACATATACATGGTGCATTTAGACTCTATTGATATGACTAATTTGTGCCTAGTTGCTAAGGATGAACATGATATTTGGTTATGGCATAGGAGACTAGGACATGCTAGTATGAGTGTTTTACAATGGCTAATTCAAGGAGACTTAGTAAGAGGGTTGCCTAAGCTTAAATTTGACAATGATAAAATTTGTTATGCTTGTGCTAAAGGGAAAAAAGCGAATTTCTTTTAAATCCATTAATGACGTATCAAATAGTAGAGTATTACAATTGATCCATAAAGATCTTTTTGATCCAACTAGGACTACTAGCTTGGGTGGAAAACAATATGCATTTGTCTTGGTAGATGACTATTCTAGATATACTTGGGTTCTATTCTTAATTACTAAAGATGAAGCATTAGAAAATTTCATCACATTTTCAAAAGTAATCCAAAACGAAAAAGGTTACTCTATCACTAGTGTTAGAAGTGATAATGGCATTGAATTTGAAAATCTTGGATTTAATGAGTTTTGTAATTCTAATTGTATTAGCCATAATTTTTCAACACCTAGAACCCCTCAACAAAATGGAGTTGTTGAGAGGAAAAATCGAACTTTAGAAGAAATGGCTAGAACCATGCTTTGTGAAAATAATTTGCCAAAATATTTTTGGGCGGAAGCCACAAATATTGCTTGTTATGTTGTAAATCGAGTAATGATTTTAAAGAAAACTCCATATGAAATTTTCAAAAATAAAAAGCCTAACATTAGCTATTTTCATCCTTTTGGATATAAATGTTTTGTTTTAAACAACAGTAAAGAAAACCTTGGCAAATTTGATGCTAAAAGTGATGAAGGAATTTTTCTAGGTTATTCCTTAATTTCTAAATCTTATCAAGTATTTAATAAAAGAAATTTAGTTGTAGAAGAGTCTATACATGTTGTTTTCGATGATAATCTCCTTCCGAGGAAGGATTCTTATGTTAATGATGATGTAGGTATTGTACAAGCAAATGACGTTAGACATGACGTTGGAGAATCATCATCAAAGGAAGAGACGAAAGATGAGGAAACTCATGATACTCTCGAGAATCCAACCATTGAATAAAGGGAAGTATCTTATCCAAGAGAGTACAACTATGTCAAGGATGGTGAGATTATAGGTGATCTATCAAAAGGGGTAACAACTCGATCTTCTCTTAGAAATATTTGTAATTATGTTGCATTTATCTCATGCATAGAGCCTAAGAATATTAAAGAAGCATTAAATGATGAACATTGGATTATGGCTATGCAAGAAGAGTTAAATCAATTTGAGAAAAGTAAAGTTTGGACACTAGTTGAAAGGCCTAGTAATAAATCTACTATAGGTACTAGATGGGTGTTTAGGAATAAGCTTGATGAAAGTGATAATATAGTGAGAAACAAGGCTAGACTTGTTGCTCAAGGGTATACTCAATAAGAGGGCATAGATTATGATGAAACATACGCTCCCGTAGCTAGGATGGAAGCAATTAGAATGTTATTAGCATTTGCATGTTTTCATGAATTTAAATTATATCAAATGGATGTTAAAAGTGCATTTTTAAATGGTTTTATAAAGGAAGAAGTGTATGTGGAACAACCTCCAGGTTTATAAGATTTAAAATTTCCAAATCATGTTCTTAAATTGACAAAATCACTTTATGGTTTAAAACAAGCTCCTAGAGCTTGGTATGAAAGATTGCCAAATTTTTTAATTGAAAAAGGTTTTTCAAAAGGGAAGGTTGACACTACATTGTTTTTAAAGCATAAAGGTAAAGATTTATTAGTAGTTCAAATTTATGTTGATGATATAATATTTGGTTCTACTAATGATGTTCTTTGCCAAGAATTTTCTAAGCTAATGCAAAGTGAATTTGAGATGACCATGATGGGGGAGCTCTAATTTTTCTTGGGACTCCAAATCAAGCAAAGAAAAGATGGCATCTTCATCAATCAAGCTAAGTACGTCAAAGATATGCTCAAGAAGTTTGGACTGGAAAATGGCAAGCCTCATGACACTCCAATGAGCTCTTCAACAAAGCTTGACTTAGATGAAGAAGGTAAATGTGTAGATGTTAAATTATATAGGTCAATGATTGGATCTTTACTTTATCTAACTGCAAGTAGACCGGACATTATGTTTAGTGTTTGCTTATATGCTAGATTTCAATCATGCCCTAAGGAATCACATTTACTAGCTGTTAAGAGAATCTTTAGATACCTTAAGGACACTCCTAGTTTAGGACTTTGGTATCCTAGAGACTCTAGCTTTAGCTTGCATGCCTTTTCTGATGCGGATTATGGAGGATGCAAATTAGATAGGAAAAGCACCTCCGGTACTTGCCAATTCCTTGGAAATATGTAATTCTAGAAATAAGACATCACTTCATTAGAGACCATGTCACTAAGGAAGATGTAATTCTAGAATTTGTTGATACTTTGCACCAATTAGCGGATATTTTTACAAAGCCTTTAAACAAGGAAAGATTTTGGACACTTAGGAGAGAATTAGGTTTAACCAACCTATCTTCACTTAGTGTTTAAAATAATTTTAGCACTTTTAAGAATAAATGAAAAATGCTTATAATAATAATTTTTTATTGCAATCTATGCTATTAGTTAGGGGGAGTTTATGTTATTTGGTGAAAATTAATTTTATGTTCAAATGAAGTTTAAAGAATAATTTGATTGATTGAACATGATTAATTTTCAATATATGAGTTACCAAAACCACTAGAACTAATTAATTTAGCATTTTGAGTGTTTAAAATGGATTTTTGACATTTTTGTGCTTAATTCATCGATTCACTTAACAGTACATCGATGCATTCCTTTGAATGTGCATCGATTCATCTTGTTGATGCACCGATGCACGCCTTGAATGTGCATCGATGCACAGGGTCATGCATCGATGCATCCGTCGGGTTTTAGGTAAAAAAAGGCTTATTTTCTCATTTGTTTCAAAACCTAAAACTAAACTCTCTTAGCCTTTCGCCTCCTCTCTCTTTCCTACTCTCAAAATTACTCCAAATCCTTAGTTTTTGATCTGAATCTTCGAGCTTTTCAACTCCTAATCTTGCTTCAATCATTAATTTGTGCAAAACATCAATACATCCCTCTCAATCTGAAATTTCAAGGTAAACTTTTCTAAAAACTCATTTTATCAATTTTTGATCTTAGGGCTAGTCTTGATTAGTTCTAGGATGAACATTATATCGGGCATTGGTTATATGATGATTCTAAACTAGATTTTACAACAAATTTCATCAAAAACACATAATCTTTCAAATTTTTCTTTGAAATTTGAAATTAAAAAAAATATTTTCGAAAATCATTGATGTTTTTGACTTCATTATATTGTTTTTATGAAAACTATATGTACTGCAATATTTCCAATGATATTTTCAAATAGTTTTCAAAACTTTGCCCATTAGGATTGTTTTAGAGAACCTTGATTATTGCAGACTCAATTGAGTTTTGGGATTGATTATTGTGCATACATGTTTTTCAATTTGCAGGTTATCTATTTCTTTCCTTTTTTCGATCTCTAAACCATGTCTAATCCCAAACGCCCTAGGACTTCGTCGATTCGTTCTCGTTCAAATCAACCTCTTAATCCGATTTCCTCCTCCGCCTCTCGATCCTTCTATGGATGACTAGACTTATTTTATTTTGATTGTATTTGGGATTAAAACTTAAAACTTGGATTGTTAAAACATTTTGCTGTTTTTGAATTGTTTAAATTGTTGTTGGATGTTTGAACTTTTTATTTATTTGGTTTGATCTTTATGAGCTTCATGTTTATTAATTTTTGCATTATTGACATCTTAGTTGCATTATGACCAATTTACCATTTCACATTTGATTTGAATATTGATTATGAACACTAATGGCTAACCTCTCTTTTGATCTTTAATCTTAGCAGCTTAAGCTATATTCAATTAAAATGTTTAATCAATTGGCTATTTTTTTTCAAAGCCTTCTTTCACTCAGTTTTTGAGTCTTTTTTATTTAACAAAAAGGGGGAGAAGTGTTAAGTGTTAAAAGTTTTAAAGGGGAGAAGTGTTATAGTAAGGGGGAGTAATTTCAAAATTGATTTCAAAACTTATTTTCAAAGAAAATCTTAAAATTACTCAAGAGTTTTGTTATATCAAAAAGGGGGAGATTGTTGAAAATATTTTGATGTTTCGATATAACAAATTAAGTTAAATGAATTTTAAGATTTTACAAATGATTTTTCAAAAAGTATATTCGATTTAATTACTCGAATATCAAGCTATTACTCCAAGTCTTTCAAGATCTATTTTAAACCTTACTAAATGTGTAAATTTGTGTTTTATACTAAAACTATTTTTGAAACATTTTTCACAAAGTATTTTGAACCAAAATCAAGCCTAAAATCAAATTTTCAAAGTGATGCACCGATGCACCAATCCATGCATCGATGCACCATGGAATTAATTAAACATCGAATGAATTTTATGCATCGATGCATGGTCTTGTGCATCGATGCACTCAGTGCATTTGATGCATCGATGCACAAGACCATGCATCGATGCACTCAGGCTATTTCAAAACATCGAATTCATTTCATGCATCGATGCACTCTTAGTGCACCGATGCACTGAGAGTCCAACGGTAAAAATATTTGAATTTTACACTGATGCACCGATGCACCTAGGGTATGCATCGATGCACTGACGCTCCCAACTGAATTTATTAATTGTTTTCACACTTAAACAACTCTATTAACTCCACTAATCATCCCCAACATTCAGAATCATTTGAAGGTGTATTTAAACAAGCTTAGAAGCCATTGATCAAGAACAAGAAACATCAAGCAACTAGAATCAAGGGAGAATCAAAGAGAAAACATCAAACCTCAAGTTTGAGCATTTCGAGCCTATTTTTCATTCAATATTCATTTTGCTTTCAAGAACACTTATTGTGCTCAATTGTATTTATTCTTGAGTGTTCTTTCTTTGTTCTAGAATTGTGCAAACATATTTGCCTTGTGAGGTTTTTCTTGTAAGTTTGCAAATTTGTAATCTTCTCTTTGAGAAAAGAGTGTTCTCAATAATTGGAGTATATTCTTGAGGGAGTTGTAAGGTTATCTCTTTGGCCTCAAAAGAAAGAACAAATTAGTGAATTTGTTAGAAAATCCTTAGTGTGGATAGCTAAGGTAGTAGACGTAGACTTTGGTTGATAAAGTCGAACCACTGTAAATCGCTGTATAATTACTTTCAATTTTCTGCAAAAGCTTCTACCAAAAATTTTTATTGCCAATTCACCCCCCTCTAGGCTGATTCCATCGATCGATTAACTCAACAGACATGTGTCCAAGTTTCTGATGCCATAACATTGCAGAATCTGAACTACATGAGGCAACAGAGGCTTCTGCTTCTAGCAAAGTCTCTCCCTTCAGCATGTACAAGTTTACTGCTATCTTTTCGCCTTTCATCACCACAAGCGCTCCACGGAATACCTTCATGATTTCTCTTTGTGTTTCTATCTTGCTTGCATTATTATCCAACAATCCGTAGGATAATAAATTTTTCTTCAGGCCTTTCACATGCCGTACATCTCGAACAACTTTAATTGTTCCATCATACATCTTCAACTTGATGGTTCTAACGCCAACGATCTCTAAGACATAATCATTGCAACTATACATAGATCCTCCTAAGACAAGTTCATAATGATGGAACCATTCTCTTATTGAGGTCATGTGATATGCTGCTCCCGAATCAATGAGTCATATATCTGCAAATCGTTTTCTATCTTCCACGGTGGTTGACGCTTCACAGCATAGAGCATCTCCATCATCTGAAGTGTTTGCGGTATTGCCTCGTGGATTGGAGTTTTTATTTAGACTCCAACAATCATTCTTTAAGTGGCCCTTCTTTCCACAGTTGTAACACTTTAAATTCTTCTTGCTCCTCGACTTCGATCTACCATATTTGTGACTGATGCTTTGGATACGTTCTGTTGATCTCCCTCTCATCGTTGTCAATGTTTCTTCTTGTTGCAGATTTACTTGTTTGTCTTCCTTATTCTTGCGCCGATTTTCTTCTTGTAGAACAGCAGCTGTAACGTCATCGAAGACTAGACTGGTGATATTACTGTTTGTCAAGTTGATGATGAGTTGATCATACGAATCCGATAGACTTTGAAGTAGAAGTTCAACACGTTCTTGTTCTCCTATTTTACAGCTTAAGGATGTAAGCTGAGAAAATAAAGTGTTCAGTGTATTTAAGTATTCCGTCACTGAAGTAGATTCTGGCATACGGAGAGTGTACAATTTTCTCTTAAGGAAAATTTTATTGTGCAGCGATGTGGCCTCGTACAGTTTGTTGAGATGATCCCAGATCTCCTTAGCTGTCTTCTTCTCCTCGATGCTTAACAAGACTTCATCTGCTAATGCTAGATGAAAGTTTGCCACAACATTCTCGTCCATCTCGATCCATTTGTTGTCATCTGTGAAATCTACTGGCCTTTCACTGATAGCTGCTAGATAGCCGTCTTTCCTCAGGATGACCTTCATCTTCAATTTCCACAATGAGAAATTTCTTCCATTGAACTTTTCATTATCAAATTTCGTTGCCATGACTTCTATTACGGATAACTCCCACTATTTCACTATCGTGATTAGTTCTCTGAAACCTTCAAAGAATGGGTAATACCTTCTTACTTTCTTATGTTGGATGATCCACCTTTTGGTGGTAACCACAAAGACAATAAGCAGATATTACATACTCAAATCTGGCTCTGATACCAATTGTTGCGGAAGGCGGCTATCGGATAGAGCAAAATCGCAACTAATAATTTGAGAAAATAAAATAAAAGATAAAAGAGACATAAAATTTACATGGAAACCCCCTAAATAATATAGGGTAAAAACCACGGGCAATGGTAGAAGAATTTCACTATGAGAAAATAGGAATTATAACTTCTCTCGATTTACCAAGGAGAAAACAATGATAATTTTCTCTTGATAAAAACGAGAAAACAACTCTCAAGAAACTCTCTAAATTATCTAGTATTGGAAGAAAGCTAGAATGTTTTGGGATGATTTTGAAGCTGAATGAATTATGATATTTATAGTTGAAGTATAAGGACTAATTTATAAATACTCTAAATTACAATGACTAAAAAATGAGATTTTACCATTACCCAAAATTAAGAAAAAAAATAGCAACTTTCGGTGTTTTTTTAATTCATTCGGTGCAACAATTTCAACAATTGTTGCTTGACTTTTCTACAAACAAGAGGCCATGTATTTGTCACTGCCTTCAACCCTCTTTGCATGATCATCGTTGCAGCTCTTGGTTACGCTGTTCTCGGCGAGCAAATCCACCTCGGAAGGTACTTCCATCAGCTTTACCAGTACCAACATTTTACATGGAAACCTGATCCCAAATTACTAAAGCCACTTTAAACATTTAATCTTACATTATCTTGAACAACGTTGGTGTTTGATAATTGAGCAAATTAGCCCCTGGTTTCTTCCTTCTTATCCCACATAGGAAAGAGTGAAAGCTCAAGCAAAACAACACATTAAAGGAATTCTCTAAAAAACTTGATAAAGGTCGCCATGGAAAAGCCATCAACTTTAAAGTACCATACTAAAAAACTAAAAGGAAAAAGGTATATATTTGTTCTTTTCAGATTTCAATTCATATCTCTCCATTAACAGATATATTCTTCTTCTTTCTTTTCACTATGATATGTAGCATCATAGGAGGAATCGTTATCGCTATCGGCCTTTATTGTGTCGTGTGGGGTAAAAGCAAGGATTATTCATCACCATCTGCACCTGCAAAAGATGATTGTAACCAGCAACAGCTACCGATTTCTGAAAAACATTGTGGTGATGCCACTAAGCTTGCCATTGCCAGAATTGACACTGCTCAGCAGAATGGAAAGTAAAAGATCGCATTTCTTGCAGTTTCAAAATGGACTAAATTATCTAAAACCTTTCCATTATTACACTCTTCTCTGCAACTTGTTAACGGAAAAAAAAAGTAGTTATCAGGAATGGGTGTTGATTATATTTTATCGGTACGCTTCTCGAACGAGAATAGCAATGTATTGAGCTCTATTATTTAAAAGAATAAATAAACAGAAAAACTGGATGACAAAGTTGTTTACCATCATCACACCATTGGCATCTATGAGTGTGGAAGTAGCATTAATGTTAGATTATCAAGGATGAAAAGAACAAGATCGGAAAGAAATAATGAAGGCTTAATATTTTAGTAAAACGGGCCAAAGCCCAAAACCAATCCACCATTTCGTTAAACTGATCGACAATTTATATGGCACATACATTCAACCACTGTCACTCCGAATCGGGTTTACACTCAAAGCTACTGTTCTTGTATTATCACTCACATAAAATGAAATTTTGGCATATTTAAACGGCATGTTTGTAGGTCTCTGTTTTCATGTGTGCAATGTGTTGTTACCTTTAAGTTTTCTTATTGGATTCTTGCTGTTTTGAATCACGAAGTATAAGGCTTTTTCAGTTGTTCTCTATTGGGTAAAAGGTGTGCATAGTGTCGTGCTTCTTTCATACTGACAAGTATCTATTTTGCACCTGCTTAAGTTCTCCTAAAAACATGACTTGAGCAGTTCTCATTTCCAAACGGTCGGTAGCTAACATACTGGTGATCAGCGTTCTATATCTCTAGTTCCGCTTGGCAAGCTTTCATAGGTTGCAAGAGATGAACTTGTTCAAAATGTTGGAAATTACATAGTAAGATGCTGATTGTTGCGCTTTGAATATTTAGTGGGGGTGGATCTTGAAGGGTATCTATAAACATAATAACACGTTCATATTTATGTTCTTTTGTAAAACTATTTTATTTTCTAGGGGTTAAAAATTTTGTAGCCGTCTACGTGTTCTTTTTTCTCTTCTAATTGAAGGATTTTTTAATGAGACATAAGATGATCTTGTATGATATTTTTCTTCAATAAAAATCAAATATTACTGAGCGAAAGAAAAAAAATAAAGTGAAATTTCTTGTTTAATATCCATATCTTTAAGTAACAAAGTAAGGTAGGTGACTACAAACACTGCATCAGTTATTCTCTTATATTTTGTTTCTTTTGCATACTCAGATACAAACTCTTGTTTCTTCGAGTCTCATGGTACCAAGTTGTTTCCCAAGTATACACAATACCTTGATATAGATCTTTTACCTAATCTGCATCAATAAACAAACACAATTATTATAATTCCCCAACAATGTTTCTATAACTTTAAGCATCTTCTAATGCACCAGCTGCATTTTGTCCCAACTGAAAGGATTCAACCATAGGTGACGGTGCTGGCCTAGCTGGACTCATCCTTATTTTTTTTCCAACAACTCCATTGTATACTTGAGTTAAAAACAATGCACCCTTACTCCTATGTACTTTAATTCCCAAAAAATAACTAAGTTCCCTAAAGTCCTTCAGACGTGTACGTATGTGTATACACTATTAGCGTAGCGAATAAATAGAAAGACATCCTCTACTAATGCTTTGAATGCTATCTTCTGTAAGTAATCCCAAAGTTTAGAGTACCTATTTGTGGTCGCCTCAATCCATACACTGCCTTCTATAACTTACATACAAGTTTTGAACCATCTGATACAAACTGTTCAAAACCTGGTGTTGATGCATGAATACATTACTTTTGTTAACGCCCCATTGAGAAAGGTATTATACTTGAAAATACTAATATCAAGATAAAACTTGTTGCGGAAGACGACTATCAGATAGAGAAAAATCGCAACTGATAATTTGAGAAAATAAAAATGAAGATAAAAGAGACACAAAATTTACGTGGAAAACCCCTAAATAATATAGGGTAAAAACCACGGACAACGGTAGAAGAATTTCACTATGAGAAAATAGAAATTACAACTTCTCTCGATCTACCAAGGAGAAAATAATGATAATTATCTCTTGATAAAAAGGAGAAAACAACTCTCAAGAAAACTCTCTAAATTCTCTAGTATTGGAGAAAGCTAGAATGCTTTGGGATGATTTTGAAGCTAAATGAGCTAGGGTATTTATAGTTGAAGCTTAAGGACTAATTTGTAAATACCCTAAATTACAATGACTAAATGTAATTTCACCATTTCCCAAAAAATAAACAAAACTTTCGGTGCATTTAATGCACCACCAAAGATGGTATTGTCTTTTAACAATCTCCCACTTGAAGATTTGATTGGAACAATCATGTCTTCACACTATTCTTTCTACCTTGTACCATCATGTTGCTTACGTTTCTGACAGGTCACAAGAGAATCGACACCAAGTAAATTTATCGGTATTGATCGCCTTCGTCATGAAATCTACTATGTTGTATTTGGTATGAATTTTCTGCATATCTACTATCCCTTCTTCTACCTTTTCACGAATGAAATGGTACTGAACTCGTATGTGCTTTGTCCTTGAATAAAATGTTGGATTCCTTGCTAGATGCAAGGCGCTTTGACTGTCACAAAACATAGAGATATACTCTTGATTGTGCCCAAGCTCCTCCAATAACATCTTCAACCAAATTGCTTCTTTAGTGGCTTGTGTAGCTGCTACATATTCTGCTTATGTTGTGGATGTAGCCACAACTGACTGCAATTTTGAAACCCAGCTTACAGCTCCACCAACAATTTTGAACACATATCCTATAGTAGATTTGCTTTTATCCAAATCCCCTGCAGAGTCAGAATCTACATACCCATTGATTAGTAAGTTTGATCCTCCGTAACATAATGCAATATTTGAGGTCCCTTTGATGTATCTCATGATCCTCTATATTGTATTCCAATGCTCTTTGCCTGGATTCGCCATGTACCGACTAACCACTCCCACTGCTTGTGCAATGTCTGGTCTTGTGCATATTATAGCGAACATTAAACTTCCCACTGCTGATGCATACGGTACTCGAGACATCTCCATCATCTCTTCTGCACTGCTAGGACTCATACTGGAGGATAATTTGAAGTTAATAGGAAGAGGGGTAGAAGTTGGCTTACAATATTGCAAGTTGAATCGTGACAATATATTCTTCAAGTAATTCTTTTGTGAAAGCCAAATCTTCCTATTACTTCTGTCTCGGTGAATTTGCATCCCTAGAATCTTGTTTGCTGATCCAAAGTCCTTCATTTCAAATTCCCTAGCCAACTGTGCCTTTAATTCTTAAATATGATCTTTGTTGGGTCCTATAACCAACATATCATCCACATACAACAACAATATAGCAAAATCATTATCACCAAACCTCTTGAAATAAGCACAATGGTCTGTATTAAGTCTGTTGTATCCAAGACACATAATGAACGAATCAAATCTCTTTTACCAACACCTCAGCATCTGCTTTAGACCGTACATAGATTTGTTCAACCTGCAAACCAAGTTCTTCTTTTGTTTTTCTTCAAAACCTTCAGACTGGAGCATGTAAATCTTTTCTTCAAGATTTCCATGAAGAAAATATGTTTTAACATCTAGCTGCTCTAGATATAAGTTCAATGTAGCACACATTGCCAAGACTACTCGAACTGTTGTTAGTCGAACCACAGGAGAAAATATTTCATTGAAATCAATACCTTCTTTTTGAGCATATCCTTTGACCACCAATCTTGCACAATACCTCTCAACTTGATCGTCACCATTTCACTTGATTTTGAAAACCCATTTGTTACCAATTGGCTTCCTTCCTTGTAGTAGTGGCACAAGGTCCCATGTATTATTTTTATAAAGGGCTTCAATTTCTTCTTGCATCGCCATCATCCACAGTGAAGCATATGAGCTATTTATTGCCTCCTGATATATTGATGGCTCACCATCCTCTGTTAAAAGGCAATATGCAATATGTCATTCTATAACATAATCTGAGTACCAATTGGGACGTCTTCTCACACGATCTGATTGACGAGTTGTTGGAGTTTCAGAACTCTCTGGTTTTTGTTCATCATGTGCTGGTTCTACTTCAGAAGAATCTTCTTGTTCAAGCTCCTTTTTCACATGTATCTGTGTAGTCTCTGACTTTTCAGCGCTATCATCGTCTTCTTTTCTTTGTAGTTTATCTTCTACAAATATAATATCTCTGCTGATGATCACTTTATGGGCAGTGAGATCCCACAAGCGATACCCCTTTACACCATCAGCATACCCCAAGAATTTGCATTTCCTGATTTTGGATCTAGCTTTGAAATTTCTTGGGAGTTGTACATCACGTAGACAATACTTCCAAATACATGGAGGTTTGAATAATCAGCTGGTTTACCAGTCCACATCTCCATTGGTGTCTTCAGCTCTATTGCAGTTGATGGAGCTCGATTCATCAAATAACAGGCGGTATTGACTGCTTATGCCCAAAATGATTTTTCTAGGCATGCATCCCACAACATTGCTCTTGTTCTTTCTAACAAGGTTTTGTTCATCTGCTCTGCCACTTCATTTAGTTGAGGAGTGTTCACCACTGTGAACTGTCTTTTAATGTCTTCTTTCCTGCAAAAGTCATCAAATTCTTCGCTTGTGTATTCTCCTCCATTATCTGTTCTGAAACACTTTATCTTATTTCCATAATCAAGTTCCACCCGCGCTTTGAAGATTTTGAAAATGGAAAACACATATGACTTCTTCTTAATAGGGTACACCCAACATCTCCTGGAGTAGTCATCAATAAATGAGACAAAATATTTTGCTCTGCCTAGGGATGTAACTGGTGCTTGCCATACGTTAGAGTGAACCAATTCTAGAACACTTTTGCCTCTAGAATTTGATGTGTTGAATTTTAACCGGTGTTGTTTACTTTTTATGCAATGCTCACACAAAGTAAGTGATACATTCGTTAAGCCTGGAAGTAGCTTTTGCTCCACAAGGACTTTCATTCCTTGTTCTGACATGTGTCCAAGTTTCTGATGCCATAACATTGCAGAATCTGAACTACATGAGGCAACAGATGCTTCTGCTTCTAGCAAAGTCTCTCCCTTCAGCATGTACAAGTTTGTTGTTATCTTTTCGCCTTTCATTACCACAAATGCTCCACGTAACACCTTCATGATTCCTTTCCGTGTTTCAATCCTTCTTGCATTATTATCCAACAATCCATAGGATAATAAATTTTTCTTCAGACCTTTCACGTGTTTCACATCTCGAACAACTTTAATTGTTTCATCATACATCTTCAATTTGATGGTTCAAACGCCAACGATCTCTAAGGCATGATCATTGTAACTATACACAGATCCTCCTAAGACAAGTTCATAATGATGAAACCATTCTCTTCTTGAGGTCATGTGATATGTTGCTCCTGAATCAATGATACATATATCTGTAAATCTTTTTCTACCTTCCACGGTGGTTGACGCTTACAACATAGAGCATTTCCATCATCTGAAGTGTTTGCAGTATTACTTTGTGGATTGAAGTTTTTATTTAGACTCCAACAATCCTTCTTCAAGTGACCATTCTTTCCACATTTGTGGCACTTTAAATTCTTTTTGCTTCTCGACTTTGATCTACCATGTTTGTGACTGCTACTTTGGTCACATTCTGTTAATCTCCCTCTCATCGTTGTCAACGCTTCTATTGTTACAGATTTACTTGTCTGTCTTCCTTGTTCTTTCGTCGATTTTCTTCTTTTAGAACATCAGCTGCAACGTCATCGAAGACTAGGTTGGTGACATTACTGTTTGTCAAGTTGATGATGAGTTGATCATACGAATTTGATAGACTTTGAAGTAGAAGTTCAACACGTTCTTGTTCTCCTATTGTACATCTTAAGGATGTAAGCTGAGAAAATAAAGTGTTCAGCGTGTTTTAGTGCCCCGTCACTGAAGTAGATTCTGGCATATAGAAAGTGCACAATTTCCTCTTAAGGAAATTTTTATTGTGCACCGATGTGGCCTCGTACAATTTGGTGAGATGATCACATATCTCCTTAGTTGTCTTATTCTCCTCAATGCTTGACAATACTTCATCTGCTAATGCTATATGAAAGTTTGCCATATCATTCCCGTCCATTTCGATTCATTTGTTGTCATCTGTGAAATCTACTGGCCTTTCACTGATAGCTGCTAGACAACCGTCTTTCCTCAGGATGACCTTCATCTTTAATTTCTACAATGTGAAATTTTTCCCATTGAATTTTTCAATATCAAATTTTGTTGCCATAACTTTTATTACGGATAGCTCCCACTATTTCACTATCGTGAATAGTTCTCTGGAACCTTCAAAGAATGGGTAATACCTTCTTACTTTCTTATGTTGGAGGATCCTCCTTCTGGTGGCAACCACAAAGACAATAAGCATATATTAAACACTCAAATCTGGCTCTGATATCAATTATTGCGGAAGACGGCTATCAGATAGAACAAAATCGCAACTGATAATTTGAGAAAATAAAAATGAAGATAAAAGAGACATAAAATTTACATGAAAAACCCCTAAATAATATAGGGTAAAAACCACGGACAATGGTAGAAGAATTTCACTATGAGAAAATAGGAATTACAACTTCTCTCGATCTACCAAGGAGAAAACAATGATAATTCTCTCTTGATAAAAAGGAGAAAACAACTCTCTAAATTCTCTAGTATTGGAGAAAGCTAGAATGTTTTGGGATGATTTTGAAGCTAAATGAGCTAGGGTATTTATAGTTGAAGCTTAAGAACTACTTTGTAAATACCCTAAATTACAATGACTAAATGTAATTTCACCATTGCCCAAAAAATCAACAAAGCTTTCAGTGCATTTAATTCACCACCGAAAATGGTCTTGTCTTTTAACAAAACTAATAGTGGAAGTCTTTACAACCGGGATGAATGAATGTGTCTTGAGAATATCAACCTGGGATTTGCGAGAATCTCCTTGCAACCAACCTTGCCTTGTATCTATCGGAGCCACAAACCCATCTGCATTCCGTTTGACTTAAATAATCATTTGCACCTGACAGGTTTTCTTCCTTCAGGGAGAGTCACTAGTTGCAATGTTCCATTGATCGTTGTTGACTGCAATGGTATGTGCTTGAGGTCAACTGAACCCACAAGCTTCACTAAGCCCAATATTTGTGCTTCCACCAGCACAATGCCATGCAAAATTCGACCTATTAATCTCAGACACATACACGAATTTAAGAAGTTATATTAAAATTTTAAGTTGCAATATTACAAAATTTAAGGGTTGTAAAATTATATCTTCAATAGAAAATACATAAACTATATGGGGATTTGAAATTTTCGAAGGACGCGATCGTACCATGTGAGTAATTGTTAGAATTGGTAGCACTTCCGAAAAGGACTGATCAAATCGATACAAATATCAATTAATTAGATGATCATTTTTGCCACACAACTGACATTGAGGCTTTGTACGACCTCTCCCTCCGCCTCCTTGGTTTCATATTGATGATATAACGACATTTTCAGGTGAGGTGTATGACTGTGTTTGACTGATCGAAATAATTGATGCTAGCTTTGATACCATGTTAGATTATGTAAGAACGCATTATTAGAGAAGATAGTGGCGAGCTTGGATTTCAAATTAAGGGAAAAGATGATAAGAGAAAAACAATGTAGGCTTAACGTTCTAGTAAAAGCGTCAAAGCCCAAAACCAATACGCCGTTTCGTTGAACTGATTAATATAGTTCTTACATTCAACTTAATTGACCCTATAACCTTAACCGTTTAATAGTTAATCAGTACAACAACTTTATGGACCTTAACTACCTAACCTTAACAACTTCTTGGTATATGCCAAAACCATTTATGAGGAATTAAGTTCCATTATCGTTATCTCATGAATCATATTCCAACATCAACAATCATCAATCCAAAAGGACAGATATTGCAATAGATGCGCCAGACAGCAACTCAGGCATCCATTTATTTACTTGGAGAATGTATATTATCTGCTTACCTACCAACTAAACGAATATATTGTTTTCCATCCAAATCTCATGATAGAAACTGCTTGCTTCGTCACCGGGTCCTCCTTTTTACTCATAATGGCTTTCACTCAATGGACAAAGTTTTAGCTACACAATGTTTATGTCTAAAAACAAAACCCCATATCTGTCTGGTTTCATATCTTGTGACGTTGAAAGCTTGGACTATTATTCCACACCTTTTCAATCAGTCGTATTGGATTGAGAAGCATCGGCTTCCGTTTCATTACTTTTCTTATTTGATCGATCGATCAAAAGAGTTTACGTTTTTCTCTTTCCAGTTAGAGATTTAAATCTGAAAATACGACAATACAGACCATTTAACCCTGATTGATCCTTCTTTGTCATGTGGAAACCCACCAACCAACCTGAGTTTCTCATGTTGGGATCCAAACACGAAAACCACCAACGTCGCACTGTCTTCCCATTTTTTCATTAACACGCATCATTATATGTTTTTATTAAATATTTTACTAATATGTATGGATCATCATTTTCTTGGGAAAATCTATACATAAACACCACACTACCCTCAATAATGCAACACAATTTCATCCATTTGTTTATTAAACAGTTTTGATATCTAATTCACTGCTCCCACTCATATTTTAACGATATTTTTGGTCGGTAAGATAGTGATACGAGGATTAGATCTCAGATGGATTTAAAAATGGGTATGTACTCTGACCTAATTGTATGTTAATCATTGAACCAACTATATGTCGTAACAGGTTTTCGTTCGGGCACGAAATTTTTACTTGGCGTGAAAAAATAATGTGAATAAATGGTTTTAAAATGTTTTGGGAGTCGCCATCGACCATTTTGGGTTAGGTAGGTCGAATACCTAAAAATCATCTTTTAAAAGAATTTTTAAGAAAACATCAATTAAAAGATAAATTGATCTGCGTTTAACCAAAAATTCATTCCTTTTAGAAATAAAAAAGGGATTCGTGGTTGGTTACGTTTAGGGAAGGATTTGCACCCCTACAACGCCTAAAATTGATACTTATTAATCATAAATTGTCTCTATTTAGAAAATTAAAAATTCAAAAATATATTTAATTCATAATCTTGTTATTTCAATTTTATTAATATAATTTTAAGAAAATCTATTAATTTATATATATATAAATAAGATATTTATTCATTTAGAAATATCAGAAAATGACTTCTAGGTGCCTTAAGACAACTCTTTTCTTCGATATTAAAAAAAATAAATAAATATTAATAAAACATTTTTCTAAAAAATAGATTAATATATATAATTCATAAAAATAAGATATTTATTTATATATATATAATAAAATAAATAAATATTACTTAATATATATTTATATGATTAAGTAATACTTAATAATAATAATTAAATATATTTCAAATAAACATATAAAATTAAATTAAAATATAAATAAACAGTGACTAAAATAAATAAAATTAAAACTATAGTAGTAAAATATAAAATTTATAAAAATAAATGAAAATATTAAACTTAATGACTAAATTATAATATGTTAAAATTTAATAACCTAATTCGTAATTAATTATTTAATATTACAGGGTCTAAACATGCTATTTTACTTATTTATTAATTTAGTAACTAAATTAAAATTATATCAAATTTGAATATCAAATTAAAATAAATTAAAACATGTTGTTCATGATTAAAATATAAATTACTAAAATTATAATAACAAAATAAGTTATTTTACCTATAATTAAATTAGTGATCAAATTATAAAGAAATTAAAATTCATGTGCCGAATTAAAAAGATTTAAAATTTGATTTAGTGACAAAAATATAAAGTTACAAAGTTATAATGGCTGCGGAAAGGGTTTTACCCTTATCAAATTACACACATGCCCTCCCTTAAATGACACCGTTTAAGAGAGGGTATAAATACCCTATTATGGCTTGCCCGAAGGGCCATCTTCTCATTTCTCTCTTTTCTCTTCTCTCTCTAACTGAGAGAGATTAGAAACTCTCTGCCCTCTCTCTAGGATTCCCTCGCCGGAGGGAATTCGATCGTCAGCTGACCACCTTATACCGCCGTCAAACTTGCCGCCGGCCATCGTTATCGATGGTCGAAAAATTCTAAAATCTCTCAAAACATAGATCGGGATGATCTAAAACTGAATCCGACCCCCCTTTCCGACAAAGCATCTCCTATTTACATAGATCTACAAAAAATACCTTCGGTATTTTGCTTCTACGGCGGCCTATGAACTCTGGTGACGTCGCAGCTTCTTCGGTAAGGCTTCTCTCAATTTTCGTTTCGATCTTTTGATGGTTTGGTTGTTGTGTTCTCTGGCTTGCTTCGTATCTCCTCCTTGTAGGGGACTCGGTCGATGGTTTTATAACCATCACCGGAGCTTATCTTGGACCGTGTAAAAGAGTGGTAGTTTGGTGAGTCACCGGACTTGTGGTGACTCACCGAGGAATGGCGACGTGTGTGCGGCTGGAGTAGCTCTTCTGGAAGCTTTCGACGGGACGTGGCAGCGGCGGAGCGAAGTGGATATTGTGGAAGCAACAGCGACGGCCGCGTGTTCCATAGGGTATCATAACCCTAGGGTTTCTTGCTGGAGCGTCTAGGGACCGTTGGATCTTGCCAGATCCAACGATTGATGATGTGGCGGCTAAGGCACAGAGATGATAGAAAACCCTAAATAGGTTTAGGGTTTATTATTGTTGGACTGGTCTGGGTTGGTCTCTTGTAACTGGATCGGTCCAGTTTTGGGTCTGTAATAATAACTTAATTAATAATTATAATAAATAATAATAATAATAATATAATAGTAAAATAAAATAATATTAATAATAATATAATAATATTATTATTTATAATAAAAAACAAATGTATATAAAAAAATTAGTATCTTCAGCTGCCCTCTTTGTTCATTCTTGTGTTAACAAGAATAGAGCAAAGACGAAAAGATAATAAATTTTTTTTTATACATTTGACTTCACTTGATTATGATGGAAATGTTGAACAAGTTCTTCTTATTATGAACTCTTCAATTTTTCCACTGGGATGATAATCTGTGTTGTAATTCAGCAAAAGGTTGAATAAGTTCTTCTCCTTTTTCAGATGAGTTCTCATTATGAACATCTCTGAAAATGTTGATGTTGATCTACCTCCTTCATCTATATCTTTCTGTGGTAGAATCAATCAAAAGGCTGAACAAGCTCTTCTCATTATGAACTTATTCTTCCTCTTCATATAAGTTCTTCTCATTATGAACTTTCTCTGGAAAAGTTGATGTTGATCTATCTCCTTCTATGATAGAGTCATGCAAAAGGTTGAACAAGCTCTTCTCATTATGAACTTCTTCTTCTTTCTTCAGATGAGTTCTTCTCATTATGAACTTTTCTGGAAAAGTTGATCCATCGAATGATGAATTCAAACAAAAGGTTTGAACAAATTCTTCTCATTATGAATTTCCTCTTCCTTCTTCAGATAAGTTCTTCTCATTATGAACTCTCTGGAAATGCTGATCCATCAAGTGATGAATTTGAGCAAAAGGTTGAACAAGTTCTTCTCATTATGAATTTCTTCTTCCTTCTTCAGATAAATTCTTCTCATTATGAACTTTCTCTGGAAATGATGATCCATCAAGTGATGAATTTGAGCAAAAGGTTGAACAAGTTCTTCTCATTATGAACTTCTTCTTCCTTCTTCAGATAAATTCTTCTCATTATGAACTTTCTCTGGCAATGGTAATCCATTGGGTGATGGATTCAAATCTTTGCTAAAATCTTTGATAAAATCTTTGAAGTTCCTGTCAAATATTCAACATGGATAAAATGAATGAAAATGAACCTATTTTTGCAAATGCCTAAATATGATGCATGAATGTTAAGTTCATCTTTATTTGATTTCAAAGTGGTGAACTCGGTCTTCCTTTATTTTGGTCAAAATGTCATTTCAAGCTGGCATTTCTGATTTGGAAGAGCAATCTTTATGTCTTCTTTGTTTCATGATAGTCTCAGAAGAAATGTTTCATTTATGGAACTCTTGCCGTAATCAAAATTATGACTTTGATGCCCCATTTTGTCTTGGATAAAACCAACTTTCTTTGCTTGGACTTGTGTAAAAATCCGATAAAGCTTTCATCTTCGAAAAGAGAATCTATCATCTTTGAAGAGAGAATCTATCATCTTTGAAGAGTATAGATGTAGATATGCCCAATTCATCAGAGATTAATTAGGAGAGCAATGTCTGTTCTGATTTGACTCTTGAAACACATCACAAGGAGGATTTATCCTAATTCCTTTCATGTCTCCACATATAATCAAATCTCCAATAAGGCAACTTGGACCATATCATATCGAGATGCTTAACAACAACATGTCGTTCAACCATAGTTGGCTCCACTAGTTTTTTGTTGCTAAAATTCCAGCTTTCTTTCTGTGAAAAGAATCTTCATTTTATCTGACTTCTAACCTTGAGGTTGAAGAAAACTTCATCTTGAGTCCATAAATGGAAATACCATATGGTTGCAACATTGGTTCTGTACCATAATCACTGGTTCATAAAACGTTTGACAACACATTCATCCTGTTGTGGTTTCTGCTCAGATGTTCGTAAAACATTTGACAACACATTCATCTTTTCCTGTGGCTTCTGCCCAGATTTCTGGTCAATGAAGCTTTTTGCACAGTGTTCAAAGCTTTTGTATGATGTCACAAGGCCACTTGAGAACAAAACTCAGTGGCAATACAAATGAGATGCTGGCGTGTTTTATGACCAAAAAGTTAGTCAATTTCACAAGATATACTAGTGCTGAATTGAACAAGAGATACCAACTGATCTTGATATCATCTCGGGAAGTGTGACACCGACCACGTTTTCTTCTATAATAAGTGTTGTAAGAAGTAGAAACACATCAGCTATAGGAGCCATGTACATAACGACATCCATGGAATTCTTGCCGCTGGGGATGAAACGCACATGATAAAACCATAATAGATGAAAACTCAGTTCAACCTAGCTGGTAATGATAACCCTTTATGTTTCATTGGAAATATTTTCTCAAATCAATGATCTTTCCAAAAGATGATACAGACCTTCAGCATGCCCCAACATTGGCTAATACAAGCATTCAACATGCGTCAACATTCTTCATTCTGATTGAAAGAGGCTTTCAGCATGCCCCAACATTGGCTAATACAAGCGTTCAAAATGCGTGAAAATTATTCATTCTGATTGAAAGGGGCTTTCATCATACCCCAGTGTTTGCTTCTTGTTGATGTGAGTTTTCAAAATGCCCAACATTCATACTGACGTGGGCCTTCAGGATGCTCTACAAAAAACATTTTTGTATTAAATGGGCTTTCGAGATGTCCCAATATTTTGCTTCTGATTCACTCTTAATGTCGGTTTCACTTGAAGATCATGATCCCCGCGAGGTCCAATTTCAACAATGTCCTATGGTGGGTACTTGTGGCTTTATTCGTGCCCCAAATCTGTTTATCTTGAATACTCGCTTTCTGGTGTCACTAAATAGCAGTTGTCAAGTAACTTGAGGAATTCTCTTCATTTTGTCATAAACTTATGAAGTGCTTAATCATTATTATAGAATCATCTGAGATATGTGTTTCTTTTGAATGAGGTGCCATTTTTTAGATCTGAATGGATCTTAGTCGGACAGAGAGATATAAATCACGTAGTAATTCATTCCAGGCTGACACAATGAACCTTGTTTTTAGTGAAGGCTATTTCTGGAATATACTTTTCTGTGAGAGAGAAACCAATTCATGTGAATAGTAATCTGATGTAATAGCAAGACTACATATACAGCGATACAGGCTTTTGAAAATCCACACCCATGCAACATGTTGATTCTGATAACTACTCATCTGATTATGAAGTGATCTTTCAGAATGATTTCACATATATTGATAGTTCTTCTGATACCGAGGAAATCCTGAATTCAGATTCTGATGAGGAAAATAAATTGTTATACTTGACGAAAATGGGATACCCAGATGTTGAGGCTTCAATAGCCATAGAGAGATGTGGTCCGAATTCATCAATTGCAAAGTTAACAGATTTTATATGTGCTGCTCAAATGGCTAAGGCTGCTGACGCACTTCTTCCGGTAGAATATAGGAATTCATTATGCAATTGCAAGCAAAGGCGAAACTCAGGCTATGATTTTTGAAAAGAAAGAAGTAGAGGAAGCTTGAAAAGAAGCTTCTTAATGAAGACGATCATGCAGTTCATCTTTCAACTCCAATGATTGGTTTTGAGGTTCTCACCGAACCAGATCAGATAACTCAAAGAACACTTCCAGAAGATGCTATTGGGTCTCCTTATTTCTACTTCGAGAATGTGGCACTTGCTCCAGTTGGTGTTTGGACCAAAATATCATGGTACTTATACAATGTAGAGCCAGAATTTTTAGATTCAAAGTATTTTTATGTTGCTGAACGGAAAAGGGGCTATGTTCATAATCTGCCAATTAAGAATAGATTTCCTCTTAGTCCGCTTCTTCCATGATGTTTTTCCATTGAAAACAAAACGGTGGCCTTCCTGGGATCCAAGAACAAAGTTGAACTATTTACAAACATGTACAGGAAGTGCCAAATTGACGGAAATGATCCGTAAGACTTTTGAAACTTATGACGATGAGCCATCTTCGAGTGGCCAAAAGTATGTTCTTGATGAGTGTCAAAAATGGAATCTGGTTTGGGTTGGGAGAAATAAAGTTAACCCACTTGAACCTGATAAGGTGGAAATTCTTCTAGGTTTCCATAAAAACCATACACAAGGAAGAGGATCTGCTAAAGACATGTTCTCCGATGGTATCAATGTTCTGTCTCTTTTCTATGGAATCAGTGATGCAGAGGTTGCCTTCTACTGTCTTGGTATACCTTTGAAAACAGATGCGCAAGAACTGAATGATGATCGGTTGGAACAATTGATGAGTAGATTTCGCAAAATTGACCTTGTTGTTGGTGGCGTTTCGTGTAACAACCTTACCGGAAGACATAAACATCATCAGGATGAACTAAAAGATTTTTTTTGGCGCCTTTTCTTGCAATGGCTACTAAAGTGACTATCTCTCCTGCTGCTTCAAGATACACACTTGCATATTCCACTATTCCCGAACCATGGAAAGGTTTAGTTAAAATGGGCTTTCAGTATCTCCCTTTAGAACAAGGTAATCATTCTTGATAAGTTGCTGATAATGTCACAGGAGAGCGTCATAAGTTCAATTCTCCAAACTTTCTGGCTTCTTAGACCACTTGATTTCAAGAGTGCTTCATCATTTTGGCCTGACTTATTCTTTTCCTACAATAGAAGTAGAATAAGTAACAATTTACTTCAAGAACCTTCCTCATTTGAGACTGTCCTGTTTGAAAATGTTTTTTTCTCATTTCTTTATCAAAGAATGACAGAATTTTGTAAAGTATTTCCCTTTTCAGGTTCACAATAGAATTAAATCATAAGACATGAAATTAATAAATATCAAATAAATCAACTACTCTTTTAAATCATTCAAAAATCATAGTTCTATGGCAAGTGTCAAAACTATTGACTGATTTAAGGTGTAGGTTGATTTTGGTAAACTAAGGTCTCTCAGATCAGTCTAGCATATATGTCTCTTTGGGTTAACTTGAAGAAATGATTGTTATGCTCATCTTGTAGAGATACTTCTCATTGTTATGCTCATCTCGTAGAGATACTTCTTGTGTCTGACTCTCAGGAACATCTTTGGGATGCGTGGTGCTTCATTAAGAGATTAAGATCGTCTCTTATGTCGTTGTTGCACCATTCAATATTTGAGCCGCCTTTTCAGGTTTTCAACTCGAATCCTCCTTTGGTTTCAAGATGTTTTTAAAAATTTACATCTTGAACCCCCCTTTTATCATTTTTCATATCATGCATTAAAGATTTTAAAAACCAATTTTTGCAAATAAAAATCAATCTTGAGAGGCGGAATGAATTCTGAAGATATTCTCTCTTAATTGGATGCCTTCAATCTTGCTTTGCTTGACTTGGATCTGCTTTGCTGGGGATTTTTCTATAATCTGGATCCCTCTAGACTGCCATTTTTTTTGTCCATTCCCATTTTCTCATATCTTCAACATTTCTTGCTCTTCTTGCTGAATATAAATCTTTGAACTAATTGTACTTGATCAACTTTGTAACTTGAGGCTCCATGAGCCACCCATCTTGGTTCAATTTTTTCCTTTTTTCCTTTTTTCCTTTTTTTTTCAAGTATAATATTTCTTGACAGAATCTGAGTTTATTTGGTTTCTCAGAATTTTCCCATTCATTTCTGCCAAAATCAATGCTCCTCCGAAAAAGTCCCATTTTTTACAATATTTGACCCTTCCCAATTAGACATCCATTTCTCACGGAAATCTTTATGTATAGGCAAGATCTTTTTAAACACTAGATCACCCTCTTGGAACTCTCTCAGATGTGATCTTTCATCATCTATTTCTGATGCATCTGCCGAGCTTGGATCCCTTCAGTCTCCTCTAATTTTATCTCCTTTAAGATACAAAGTGATGGTATCTCAAATTGGTAAGACTGAACAATAAGGTGTTGCCCCAGTGATGTTCGAACATTATTTCGATATGTATATAAGGCAAAAGGTAGCTTCTCGTGCCAATCCTTGTAAGTTTCAGTGATCTTTGTAATGATCATCTTAATGTTCTTATTTGCTTCTTCAACTGCCTCATTCATCTTTGGGCGATATGTCAATGAGTTTGCATGCTTAAATTGTGCACAAAGTTCAGTCGTCTCATACTTAGAAGTCTTTGTGAAAATATGTATATCCAGGGGGATGAATATTCAAGATTAACTTTCATTTACATGAAAACAATGTAATTAATGCATGATATATTTACTTAAATCAATCATTTTTTCTTCTTTGAGTATGCTCCAATCACTCGAGATTATCTTCGATAAGCTGGTCCATAATGCCTCATCTCGTCTCTTCTTGTAGGAAGATTCACGGATAATTTAAAGTTTGGTTTTTTGAGGTCATTTGGTTTATGATGGTTTTGTATTTGGAATGACAAAAGTGTGACTTTTGAAGTCGTGTATGTGGTGGAAGGTAGTATCATAAACCAGTAAACATCTGGATTTGGTCTCTCAAAAATAGGTAGAGATATTTCTTCAGAGTCTCAGATAATCGTAGTGTCAGGATTTGGTTTTGGTAAGGATCGGTAATTGGCGTTGGATGGGATATGGAAGATATAATTTTATCACTTGCCAAAGATCTATAACTCTTGAAAAATTAAAAGAATATTTAATCTACTTGATACTCAAGAATTTCAAGATTAAAACTTAATTTCTTGTTCATAACCATAAAAGCAACACAAATTTATTTATTGCACAAAGGGCGGAGAAAAGGAACAAAAAAAAGTTCAAATAAGATGTTGAAAGTAGAAAGGTACTACAGTGGTAGATATCAACTTCCACTTGTTTATCTATTATGCCTCATTATAATGTTAGGTGTGTAATAGGACTAAGGTTTTTGTCCTCATTTGCCCCCATTTCTTGATCATCTTTTGTGTCAACTTCTTTGGATAAACCCTCAAATACATAAATCTTTGCTTCTTCCTGATCAGTCTCTATCATCATCTTCTTCTTCCCCGAGTGGAAATTGGGCTCAATTTTATATTTAGAACATCTTCCTTTGGTGATGAAAGTTTTGTTCTGATTCTGAATGCATCTTGCAGCTGTGATTGGAGTAGTATTCACCAGACTCTTTATATTGCCCACTGCTTCACTTGTCCTCAGAACATCTGATACAAATGTTTAAGGTTTCTTCATAGTTACATTTTTCCCATTCATTCTTAAACTGGTGGGCCAATTTGAATTACCTCTCTTTTCATTTCTTTCTCATTCTTTAGTATCAGAGAAGTATCAGGAGTTGAATCTGTCATACATACTTCATATTCCTCAATTTTACCTTTTTTCTTTTCAATGTCTTCTGCTGTATGATCTTCATTTGCATTGATCGTGTTAACTTTATTTTGGGGTTTGAATCCCGATTGTTTGATCAAAATGGATTGACTGTTAACATCCACTCTTATGATTTTATGAACCAAAAGGTCTTGAACTTGTCTTTTGAAGTTACCGCAATTCTCGATGGAGTGTCCTCGGATTCCAGCATGATATTCATAAAAGACTTTCTCATTATACCATCTCGGGTAAGGAGGCAACAAAGGCTTAGGCTGACATGGGCCAATAAGATGGGCTTTGAGTAACTCAGGATATAACTTACTGCATGAAACTGAAGGAAACTTGGGTAGAATTTCCCCTGACATCATTATCACATTACAATTATTTTCTTTGCTTTCTTGAAGACCTTGTGACTGACGATCTAGATGTTTTCTTTGTTTAGCTTTCTTCAATGGTGTTGAAATTTCTTCTATGTTTCTCTTCAACTTGATCTTTGTCTCATATTCTGGGGTCATACCCGATTTTTGGAGATTTATCGAATTTCCACATTCCCTGGCAAAGTTCTGGTCATTTGTTTCTATTGTATCATCTACATTATTCATAATCCCATTCAAATCTTTCACAACAGGATCCTCTAAGGGTTTCTCTCCATAGATTACAATATTCACCAGGTCCATCAATTTGGTCAGTTGTTCCTTTGAATCCTCCTGGAACTTTTTTACTTGATCAATCATCTTTTGTTGTGTCTCGATAAATTGCTCTTGTAGTTTCTCGATTCTACCAACCCTTGCTAAAATCTCATTCATGGCTATTATCCTTCTTTAGGAAGACCAAGTTAACTCCACTTTGATTCTGCCATGGAATTCTCCATGAATTATTCCACGTTGTCATGATTAAATGTATGTAGAATAGTTTGAAATTAAATGTAATTATGCAAATATGCAAATGAAAAAATGAAAAAATGAAAATATAAATATAAACGTAAAAATGAAAAAAAAAATGCAAAATGTAAATGCAAATGTAAATATGTGAATGTAACAATAAAAATGCAAATTGTGCAATACAAAAGCAAACATAAAAGTATAAATGAAAATGTAAAGATGCAAAATGCAAATGCATGTATGAAAATGTGTCACTCAAGAGTGATCATCTTAGAACAGATTTCATTGAACACAAAAGTTTCCTTGCATCAAACAAAATTTTACATATAGGGGACAACTTTCAATCCTAAAAACTTTACATATAGGAGATAACTTTCCTATTTTCTTCTTGAAAGCCAAGTTAGTTTATCAGCTTATGGGCCATATTGCTTGTCTGGATTACAGCTTTTTCCACGTTATTCTCTTTCATCTTTTGTATCAGTTCTTGGAGTTGCTCATTTTCCCTTGTAAGAGAACCTTTCTGTCCAAGAAGTTCTTGGAATAGATCTTCATATATGTTGCATTTCATTTTTAGTTTGGTGACCCCTGTTATCCACTCTTCTGGGGTACTTCCTAGGCCAGCATTTTGAAAGGCTTGACTGATCTTCTAGAAATCTTCATGCATGGTTTTCATTTCTGTGTTCAATTTCTTGTTTTGATCCTTCAAATAACATGCTTGAGCTTCATAAAAATCTCCTTTATTCTGAATGCCCTGACTGATGCTCTTACCATACACTGCTTTTGGTATCAATCTGGCAGGATCTTTGTGGAGTACTTTTGGTATTAATATAACAGGATTTCTATGTGTATTGCTCGCTTCTATCTTCGGAGTTTTCTCAAGATGTTCTTCCTTGGCCGCATTATATTTTGTTTGATCATAAAACTTTTTGTCCATTTACGATTTCTTTCCAATTTGATGAACAATCTTTCAAGTCAACACCTTTTGATTATGCCATGATCATGCAATGCAAACAAAAGAAATCAATATAAACAAGTTTAGAGCAAACAATATGTATGAAAAAAAATGAGAAATGAAAAAAGAAATTGGTTAGTACCAATTAATGGAAAGAAAAGATCCTATTTATCAAAGTATAAATCCTAACCTCATGCTTTCTAGTTCCATGCTTTGTTTGGAAAAATTAACCTAACAACATGATTACTAGTTCGCAGGCATTTATTCAGAGAGAAAAATAATAAATTAAATAAATTAAAAGCTAGAGCTTATTTCTCCTTTGTGTACACCTATGGACAGGGTTTCAGTACTTCTTAGATCAGGTGAAGTGTTAGGGTTTATTATATGCAGGGTTTCAGTTCTAGGAGTAAAGGTACCCGAGTTATCCTTGTTAGTGCCTCCTTGGGCTGCTAACCCTCTATCCTAGTCCATCACAGACTAAAGTGGATCGAGTTCAATTCGAGGGGATACACTTCTCTATGCCTGACACGGAGAATAAATTCTCACGAAGACATAGAGCATATGAATCCCGAAAGCTACTTGCTAGGTCTGACACGGAGAATAAATTCTCACGAAGACGTCGCTTTCACTCCCACTTAAAAGGGACAAATCTCAAGTATAGAGATTATGTTTATGCAATGCAATGTTCAAACCTCTAACGAATAAATAATAAAATTTAATATTTGAAAATAAAGTATTAATTAAAATAACATATAAATATTATGAAAATAAAAAGTATATATATATAAATTTTGAAAATAAAGAATTAAAAATTAAATATATGAATTTTTAATTTTCTAATTGATAGAGACAATTAATAATTGGTTTTAAAGTTTGACCGGTCCCCAGTGGAGTCACCAAGCTGTCGTAATCGGTTTTCGTCCGGGCACGAAATTTTTACTTGGCGGGAAAAAATAATGTGAATAAATGGTTTTAAAATGTTTTGGGAGTCGACATCGACCTTTTTGGGTTAGGTAAGTCGAATACCTAAAAAGCATCTTTTAAAAGAGTTTTTAAGAAAACATCAATTAAAAGATAAATTGATCTGCGTTTAACCAAAAATTCATTCTTTTTAGAAATAAAAAAGGGATTCGTGGTTGGTTACGTTTAGAGAAGGATTTGCACCCCTACAACGCCCAAAATTGGTACTTATTAATTATAAATTGTCTCTATTTAGAAAATTAAAAATTCAAAAATATATTTAATTCATAATCTTGTTATTTCAATTTTATTAATATAATTTTAAGAAAATCTATTAATTTATATATATATAAATAAGATATTTATTCATTTAGAAATATCATAAAATGGCTTCTAGGTGCCTTAAGACAACTCTTTTCTTCGATATTAAAAAAATAAATAAATATTAATAAAACATTTTTCTAAAAAATAGATTAATATATATAATTCATAAAAATAGGATATTTATTTAATATATATATAATAAAATAAATAAATATTACTTTATATATATTTATATGATTAAGTAATACTTAATAATAATAATTAAATATATTGCAAATAAACATATAAAATTAAATTAAAATATAAATAAACAGTGACTAAAATAAATAAAATTAAAACTATAGTAGTAAAATATAACATTTATAAAAATAAATGAAAATATTAAACTTAATGACTAAATTATAATATGTTAAAATTTAATAACCTAATTCGTAATTAATTATTTAATATTACATGGTCTAAACATGCTATTTTACTTATTTATTAATTTAGTAACTAAATTAAAATTATATCAAATTTGAATATCAAATTAAAATAAATTAAAACATGTTGTTCATGATTAAAATATGAATTACTAAAATTATAATAACTAAATAAGTTATTTTACCTATAATTAAATTAGTGATCAAATTATAAAGAAATTAAAATTCATGTGCCGAATTAAAGAGATTTAAAATTTGATTTAGTGACCAAAATATAAAGTTACAAAGTTATAATGGTTGCGGAAAGGGTTTTACCCTTATCAAATTACACACAGGCCCTCCCTTAAACGACGCCGTTTAAGAGAGGGTATAAATACCCTATTATGGCTGGCCCGAATGGCCATCTTCTCATTTCTCTCTTTTCTCTTCTCTCTCTAACTAAGAGAGATTAGAAACTCTCTGCCCTCTCTCTAGGATTCCCTCGCCGGAGGGAATCTGGTCATCGGTCGACCACCCTATACCGCCGTCAAACTCACAGTCGGCCACCGTTATCAGTGTTCAGAAAATTCTAAAATCTCTCAAAACATAGATCAGGACGATCTAAAACCGAATCCGACCCCCCTTTCCCACAAAGCATCTCCTATTTACATAGATCTACAAAAAATACCTTCGGTATTTTGCTTCTACGGCGGCCTATGAACTCCAGTGGCGTCGCAGCTTCTTCGGTAAGGCTTCTCTCAATTTTTGTTTCGATCTTTTGATGGTTTGGTTGCTGTGTTCTCTGGCTTGCTTCGTATCTCCTCCTTGTAGGGGACTCGGTCAATGGTTTTATAACCATCACCGGAGCTTATCTTGGACCGTGTAAAAGAGTGGTAGTTTGGTGAGTCACCGGACTTGTGGTGACTCACCGAGGAATGGCGACGCGTGTGCGGCTGGAGTAGCTCTTCTGGAAGCTTTCGACGGGATGTGGCAGCGGCGGAGCGACGTGGATATTGTGGAAGCAACAGCGACGTCCGCGTGTTCCCTAGGGTATCATAACCCTAGGGTTTCTTGCTGGAGCATCTAGGGACCGTTGGATCTTGCCAGATCCAACGGTTGATGATGCGGCGGCTAGGGCACAGAGATGATAGAAAACCCTAAATGGGTTTAGGATTTGTTATTGTTGGACCGGTCTGGGTTGGTCTCTTGTAACTGGGCCGGTCCAGTTTTGGGTCTGTAATAATAACTTAATTAATAATAAATAATAATAATAATAATAATAATATAATAGTAAAATAAAATAATATTAATAATATAATAATAATATTATTATTTATAATAAAAAAACAAATGTATATAAAAAAATTAGTATCTTCACTATCTAGTTGATATTCAATTGTTTTCGCATTTGATCTAAAAAACTAAAATTGGTATAAATTTTATTATCGGGTTCGAGATTTATAATTAAGGATTGAGTTATGATGAAATTTCATAGAGATGAATATAAACAAAAATAAAATGATGATTAGAGACTAATTATTAAATTATCCAATCAAAATTAAATAAAAAAATTAGGGGTTAGAATATAATTTGTTTAATTTTGAAATTGAAGCAGACTTGGAAACTATTTAAGTAAAAAATGATATATCAAGACTTAGTTTATATAATTTTAAAATTTAAAGAAATTAAAATGCAATAATACCAGAAAAATAAGGACGTCACGGTTTAATTCATTTATTTTCAAAACTAAAAAGATTTTAAAAAAGATTAATCCATAAAAGTAAAAGACTATATAATTTGTTTAACTTCAAATTTTTAAAATAAAAAAATAAAAATAATTAAACTTACAAATTTGGGACACACATTACATATAAGAGAAAATCGCCTCAGTGACCAAAAAAAAGTTATAATATACGATTTTAACCAACTTTTTTTGGATTTGCCAAAATGACCAACAAAATCGCAACGCGAAATAAAAATCGCAACGCGATCCCCAGAATCGCAAATCAGTTTCCAGAATCGCAAATCAGTTTCCAAAATCGCAACGCGATTCTTGAAAATCGCAATGCGATAGTACAAATTCGCATTGCGATTTTCCAAAATCGCAACGCGAATATGAAAATCGCAACGCGAACACATAAATCGCAACGCGTATCCGTAAATCGCAACGTGTATCCGTATATCGCAACGCGTATCCGTAAATCGCAATGTGTATCTGTATATCGCAACGCGTATCCGTAAATCGCAACGATAATCCGTAAATCGCAACGAGAATCTGTAAATCGCAACGATAATCCGTAAATCGCAACGAGAATCTGTAAATCGCAACGATAATCCGTAAATCGCAACGAGAATCTGTAAATCACAACACTGAAATTTTGGGTATATAACACTGAAATCATAAACTAAATCCCTAAATCGCAACTCATTCCATCTCCATCTATCACTCTCTCCGGCGACATCCGTTCCTATATCCAACGACATCCTTCCCAATCCGGCAACAGGTTTTAGTTTCGCAGCTCGTCTGTTTAGTAAATTAATTTACAACCATGAAATCATCTAATGTTGATCATGTTTGGATAGATTTGTGTTTTGGAGGGTCATGGGATAATGTTCATGGTGTTTTACAATATATGCCTTTACCCATGAATCTTCAACTAAAATTGTCTTTACAAAAGTTAACTTATGAAACTCTAATGCTACGTGTTTCAAATAAATTGAATTTAGAGCCCCTAAGTGGATTTAGGCTATCTTATCAGAGAAATGGTAAAGTTTATTTGTTAACCGACAATGAAGATGTTGAACGATTCATTGCTTACATTAGTGTTTCACAAGATGATGTTACATTGTATGTTGTTGAACCTAGAAGTAGTATTGTTGGGTTAGTAGCGGGTAGTAATCAACTAAGTTTTTCTCAAAACCCACAACCTTTCTCTAATCCAAATCCCAATCAACTTTCAGCACCAAATTCCGGTTTTCGTATTGACCAGTTAGACGATGATGAGCCAACAGAAAAAATTGTGAGTACTAGTCAGTATTCGAAATTTGGTCTTGGTCAATATCCGGACTTTGATATTGGTCAATACACGGATTTTGATGATGTTTCAGAAGAAGAAACATACCCTGCGTGTAATGATTTTGATATTGGTCAATACCCGAATTTTGATGATGAAACAGCCGTTGCCGAAGAATGTATTGTTGATGATAATGAGGAGGAAGTTACGACTGTGAATGAACATGTTGAACATCCATTCTTTAATTCATATAATCCTGAAGAAGAAAAAGAAGAAGAAAAAATCCCCGAAGAAAAGAAAATGCCACGGGCGTATAACTGGAATATGCCAGAATTACTTCAGATACCGGAAGAAGAGTTGGTAAAGAAAGCAGTTGATTGTTACACAAAAGTTATTCGTATCAAGAAAGATGATTGTTTTGATACAAAGGAAGACTTGAAGATAGCTTTGTATACGAAATGTGTGGAAGATGGCTATCAACTAAAAGTTAACAAATCAAGCAAAGATCGTTTCGAAACAAGGTGTATGATTGACAAAAACTGTATGTGGCGAATGATTGCAAAGAGAATAAAAGATTGCGAAATGTTTCAAGTTAGGACTTTTATTGATAAACATACATGTTCAAGAACCCAAGTTTTTCCTCACCATAGACAGGCAAACAAAAAGGTGTTGGGTGGTTTTCTGGCTGAGTTAATGTTTTTGAATGGCAGGGTATATCGGGGACATGAAATTATGACTGACATGAATGCTCGGTTCAAGATTAGTATATCATATTCTCAAGCTTGGAGAGCCAAATGTTATGCCTTGGAATTGTTGAGGGGGTCGCCAGAAGCATCGTTTGCCCAACTGCCGGCTTATTGTCACAATTTAAAGCTGAAAAATCCTGGGTCGGTAACTCATATCAAAACAGATAGAGATGGACGCTTTGAGTTGCTGTTTATCGCCATTGGTGCTACGGTTAGTAAATCAATATAATTTTGTTGACTCATTTTTGTTAGTTACATGCATTTCACATTTAAATGATTATATTTCTTGTGTATATTATTTTGTAGATTCGTTCGTTTATTACTTGCATGCGCCCAGTTATTATAGTTGACGGAGCACATTTGAAAGGTCGATACCTTGGAGTAAACTTATTAGCAGTAGCCATGGATGCTAACAATGAGATATTGCCAATAGCTTACGGGGTTGGCAAATCTGAAACCTCTGATTCATGGACATGGTTTATGGGGCATCTTAGGGATTGCATAGGTCCTATTAGCAATCTGAAAATCATATCCGATAGGGCAAACTCAATTGACAACGCTGTTAGAAGGTGTTTCCCAGATGCTTTTCATGGACTTTGTGGTGTTCATTTGTATAGAAATCTAAAATCAAGGTCTGCTGGTATAAAAAAGCACAAATGGACATACTGGAAGGCTGTAAAAGCTTATCGGGAAGTGGATTTCAATAAGCATATAAATTGTTTAAGACGTGTTTTGCCTCAGTGTGCTCAAACACTAGAAGATGTCGGGTTTGAAAGATGGTCAAGAGTACATCAACTTGGAGCAAGATATGGTTTCATGACGTCTAATAGTGCAGAATCAATCAACGCTCTAAGTCGTCATTCCCGGAAATTACCCATTACTATGTTAATGGAGTTTTTTCGAGCCTCTATTCAACAGTGGTACTACAAGAAAAGAAACCATGCAGGTATTATTTCTTTGAATTCGTAACTTATCATATTTATATATTTTACTAAGTATTGTTTATTTAAATTTACAGGAACATTGGAACATCGTGTTACACCATGGACTGAAAAAAAGATAACGAAACGTGTTGTGAAGTCAACGTCATGGAGAGTTGAACCATGTTCAAACACTTTGTTTCAAGTACTGGATAATAACTTAAATGGGCTAGTCGATCTAAATGCAAAGACGTGTAGTTGTATGAAATGGCAAACATCTGGTTATCCGTGTGGCCATGTTATAAAAGTTGCTCTTCATTTAAACCAAGATGATTCAAGCGCATACGCTATGGATTGCTACACTACAGAAGTTTATCGACAGACTTATGCCGAGATTGTCTACCCTATTCCACATCCTTCTGAGTGGGACATACCAGATGACTTACAAACAGTTTTACCACCAGCCATGGATAGAAGGCTACCTGGCCGACCAAAAAGTCACGATCGTATACCGTCTAAGGGTGAAGAGAAGAAGAGATCGACATGTAGTCGGTGCAAGGAAAGTGGTCATACAAGGTTGACATGTGGATCACCAGTGCCATCAAAATCATCTTTTCCTCTACCAAAATATGGATCCTCATCAAAATCACAATTGGCTTCACCTTTTGGGACTGTTAACTTAGGGGATTTTTAAATGCAAACGTTGTATTATGTGGATTTTATGTGTGAACTTTTAACATTTTCAGTTGAATTAATGACTCAGGCCAACCATTTTGACTTAACCAACTCTTGTTATTCAGTTGTTATCACTATTAGGCATGCATTTGACTATCGCAACACGGAAATTACAATCGCAACGAGAGAATCGCAATGCGAAATGAAAATCCCAACATGAAAATCGCAATGCGGAAATGAAAATCGCAATGCGAAATGAAAATCGCAATGCGAAATGAAAATCGCAACGAGAGAATCGCAATGCGAAATGAAAATCGCAATGCGAAATGAAAATCGCAACGAGAGAATCACAATGCGAAATTAAAATCGCATTGCGATTCTCCCGTTGCGATTTTCATTTCCGCATTGCGATTTTCATTTCGCATTGCGATTCTCTCGTTGCGATTTTCATTTCGCATTGCGATTTTCATTTCGCATTGCGATAGTCAATTTTGCCTTCAACATAATGCAGATTGAAATCAACAAAATCAACCATTACATTTCAATCAATTAAACAAGCACAAATAAGAATTATATTCGCATCAATTACACAAATCAACTTTTACAAATCATCTTTTACAAATCAATTAAACAATCAAAAAATAAGCAATAATTCTTATTTCCGATCATCTACTATTGAATCAACTTTTACAAATCAATTAAACAATCAAAAAACAATCAATTAAACTATTGAATCAACTTTTGCAGCCATACATCATTTTCACGCAGTTCACTTCTGAGATTAACCTGCAGAAACCAAACATTTGCTCAAACAACACTTTCTACACATCTAAAACCTACAAACAGCAAATTATTGAATTCTAGGTACTTAACCAAACATTTTCAAACCAAAAGTATATAACTTACCAATTGTTTATGGACATTTTTTAACGCGGATGCAGGTAGGCAGCGTCTCGTATATATCGATTTAGCCATATAATGCCGAAACCACAAGCCTACTGCAGCTCTATCTCTATCGGTGGGAGGTAGATACTTGATGCTTCCCGTCGTCAAACGCTCCAACGCCAAGCATACGAGAGGACCACAATCTCCTCTGGCTCCGCTCGTTTGTTGTGGCGCGGTCTCGTCTCTAATAACTGTAATATTGAGCTTCTTTGGCTTCTTGTTTCCAGAACGAGTCCAATAATTGATCGCATCCAAGAATTTAGCCAAATGAGAGCTCCATCCCTTAATAACATCTCTTAAATCAGCCAATGATATGTAATTTATCATGCTGTCATACACTATTGTCTTAAGGGATGGGAGCTGAAGCTCGACGAGAATCCAATGTTTACGTTCCAAAACAGGGATAAACACCTGCAATCATAAGTAATAATTCATTCATTTGCGCACTTATTTCATAAAACCTTTAAACTCAATCTAAAATAAATACTAACCTTATCGACCTCCCACCATGCAGGATAAAGTTTAGCTTGTCCATTGCCCAAATCAAATGATTCATCTCGTGCATTCTTCAAGTGAACGGCGTGAAAAGACGTCGGCATAATTGTATATCGTATATTTTTTTTTCTTAAGTTTTCTTATTATTAGAAGACGTGTCACCCACGCATCGATATGCTGTTTTACAAAAAAAGACATATATTAGTGACTTACATAAATTTAAAAAAAAATTAATCAAATTGAAATATAAGAAAAATATAAGACTTACCCCCCCATCGAAATAGCCATTGTCTTCGACCCCTAATAATACGCCCCACCAAGACCGATCAAGCAACAAATAGATATCATCGGTGAGCTTGCATATGTCAGTGAAACACCCCTGGCTCTGCTCATGTAGATAAAAATCAACAGCGGTCTTAGCCCAAAGGGTGTTATCCAGAATTGTGTCCGGTAGTTGATCCCTCTCCTCTTCAGATACCGGTATGGTACTGGCCGGTAACTCATACGAGAGCCAACTTGAATCCATCATGTCCGGCACGTCAGAGGGTTTCTCAAGAAGCCTACATATGACGCCATGTGAATCGGGCTCTTGAATGGTGGGAGGGACCTCTTCAATGATGACAGTGGCCTCTTGAACGGTGGGAGGGGACTCTCGAGGAATGATAGGGGGGGCCTCTTCAACGATAGGAGTGGACTCTTGAGGGATGACAGGCGAGTCGGGCTTCTTCTTGCGGTGTCTTCGCACTATTGGGGTGTACGGAGACTTAATAGCACGTGCACGCTGTCTGATGCGTGAACTCCGTCGTGCAAGCATAACCCGACGTAAAGCATCCACTCTATCGGGCCGCTAAATAATTAAATACAAAAATCAGTAAATAAATAGACATGATATTTAAACAGTGAAAACAAAGACAAATATGTTTCAAACTTGCATTGTATTCACCCAAGTCATTATTCTATCATAGTTCACAAAATGCATCAGATAACAAAGAAAAATATGTTTCAAACTAATACCCTGAAGTTAGTATTTGTCTTTGTTTTGTCTATTGGTTGAAGTAATGCAATCCATTCAAGTTTCAATTTGCAGAAGAAGAAATAGTTTACTTTCGCAACACGAAACTTAAAATCGCAACGCGAAACCAAAATCGCAACGCGAAATGAAAATCGCAACGACAGAATCGCAATGCGAAATGAAAATCGCAACGAAAGAATCGCAACGCGAAATGAAAATCGCAATGCGATTTTGGTTTCGCGTTGCGATCTTGTCGTTGCGATTTTGGTTTCGCGTTGCGATTCTGTCGTTGCGATTTTCATTTCGCGTTGCGATTTTGGTTTCGCGTTGCGATTTTAAGTTTCGTGTTGCGAAAGTAAACTATTTCTTCTTCTGCAAATTGAAACTTGAATGGATTGCATTACTTCAACCAAAAGACAAAACAAAGACAAATACTATTTCACAGTGTTAAAGAATACACAGTTTAGCAGAATTGGCAGCAACCGAACAAATTTACTTTCAACCAAAAGACAAAACAAAGACAAATACTATTTCACAGTGTTAAAGAATACACAGTTTAGCAGAATTGGCAGCAACCGAACAAATTTACTTTCAACCAAAAGACAAAACAAAGACAAATACTATTTCACAGTGTTAAAGAATACACAGTTTAGCAGAATTGGCAGCAACCGAACAAATTTACTTTCAACCAAAAGACAAAACAAAGACAAATACTATTTCACAGTGTTAAAGAATACACAGTTTAGCAGAATTGGCAGCAACCGAACAAATTTACTTTCAACCAAAAGACAAAACAAAGACAAATACTATTTCACAGTGTTAAAGAATACACAGTTTAGCAGAATTGGCAGCAACCGAACAAATTTACTTTCAACCAAAAGACAAAACAAAGACAAATACTATTTCACAGTGTTAAAGAATACACAGTTTAGCAGAATTGGCAGCAACCGAATAAATTTACTAAGCAATCTAAGTGAAATGGCTAATCTAAGTGAAATTACGAGTAAATTTATCATTAAGTTAAATATGGAAAATCTTAAACTTACCTCGTTGCGTAGAGTATGAACCTCATTCTGCAACGATACTATCATCTCACGTAGAGCGGCAACCTCACCACGTAAAGTTGACACCTCCACACGCCATGCACCATCGTTATCGCGTAGAGTACCGATCTCCTCACGCAAGGCATTGACCTCATCACATAACTCCCTTGACTCATCCCGTTGAGGTGGAGGTGGAGAACAGGGAGATAGGAGTCGTGGCATCTTTGTCGGTCGCTTATCATGAGGTGATGGTGGAGAAGAGGCTCGATGATGTGACGGGATAGGTGATGGCTCTCGTTCTAGAGGTGTATAGTCGGGTCGATCGGGTGATGGCTCTAGGTGAGGTGATGGCTCTCGAATTGGAGGAAGTGGATGCTGCTCATCATCCGTGCCATCAAAAAAACTCTGACTAGCTTGCCACCAATCAGTGGCAAGCTCTTCCTCCGTGGGTGTCAGTCTTTGTAATGGAATGTTGGCCTCCTAAAATATAAAAACTCAAACAAAGTTAAACGTCTACTATTAATAACTTGTTTATATATTATATGAAAGTATTTGTGTTAACTTACATTATTTATTGTCGCATATGGTATTAAGTCTTCCCAATCCAACAGAGTTTTCCTCTTCCAGGAAATAGCCCTAGGAATATCATTTGACGTTTTTATTGCATATGTACGCATGCTGGGGAAAGCCTCGAATATCCAAATCTACAAACAATATAATAACAAAATTAGTAATTGTTAAATAATTAATTATAATTTTAGAAACATTATATAGAAATTCTTACCTTAAAGGCCCAAACAAAGCCTGACAAAGTGTATTTGGACCCATCGCCCCGCAAACTTTTGCGGTCATCAAAGGCAGACGACAACTTAGTCCAGGTAGCTTTCCATATATACGAACCCCACGGAAACAGATTCCATGCATTCAGGTCCTCTACCAATATTATTAGCTCCCGATGAATAGGTTGTCTGGCCTCTCTGCCTAAAAAGCCGGCATACACAAGTAGTAGAAGGCATACTCGGACAACATCGACGTCATCCATCCGAGTGAAACCAGCTTTCTTATTAAACAATTTCTTCAGGTCGTCAACATGTAGGTTCGGCTTCTCCATTGACTCATCCGGAAAAACCCGGGATAACCATGATGGGCGGGCGATATGACGAGTGTACCGGCCTACATCATCGTGTCCGAATCGTAGACCAGTGATTAAGCAGAACTCCTTCCGCCCAAAACAAGTATACGCTGGTGGAAAATGAAACCATATCTCTTCCTCACCACGTTGTATACTGTCGGGTAGATTTGATGTCATGGTCTGAAGCCACAAATGGGTCAAATTAGCATCTCCACCCGGATGCTGTACTCTCAGCCATGGCCCGAAGCAGGTTTCCTCAAACAATTGTCTTTGAGCAGGTGAAAGCTTCGAAGCAATTGTAGTGGCCAGGCTGACTTTATTTCTCAAGGTCAATTGAGCCGAAAAAAATTTCTACAAAAAAAATAAACATACCAAGTTAGATATACCAAAAACTACACTGTGAAGATATACCAAAAACAATAAACATAAAAAGTAGTAGTTTATTCTTGAAACTAAAATTTGCAACACTGTTTTGTCTTTTGGTTGAAATGAAAATCGCAACGAGAGAATCGCAACGCGAAATGAAAATCGCAACTAGAGAATCGCAACGCGAAATGAAAATCGCAACGAGAGAATCGCAACGCGAAATGAAAATCGCAATGCGATTTTGGTTTCGCGTTGCGATTCTCTAGTTGCGATTTTCATTTCGCGTTGCGATTCTCTCGTTGCGATTTTCATTTCTCTCGTTGCGACAGTCATTCTCTCGTTGCGATTTTCATTTATCTCGTTGCGACTCTTCTGCAAATTGAAACTTGAATGGATTGCATTACTTCAACCAAAAGACAGAACAAAGACAAAGACAAATACTAACTTGAAAATCGCAACGAGAGAATAACAACGCGAAATGAAAATCGCAACGACAGAATCGTAACGCGAAATGAAATCTAAGTGAAATGGTTAATCTATTATTGAAATGACCAGTAAACTTATCATCAGTTTCAATATGAAAAACCTACAATAATGCAAACATTTCAAAATAAAAATAATTAAAAAAACTAACCCTCGGAGGTTGATTTTCCATTTCTGAATATTGTGAGGGATTTCTGACCGTGAATGGTTGTGAGGGATTTCGCCGGAGATGGGGACGGAAATCTTCGGAGATGGGGACGGATTTCTTCGCCGTAGAGAGTGAGAGATGGAGATGGGACTGAGTTGTGATTTTAGGTTTTAGGTTATGAGTTGCGATTACGGGATTTTGTCTTAATATTGGTTTTTGTAATTTGAAAATAAAATACGCGTAGCGATTATAATGGCGCTTTAAATATCGCGTTGCGATTTACGGATACGCGTTGCGATTTTATGTATTATCGTTGCGATTTACGGATACGCGTTGCGATATACGGATACACGTTGCGATTTACGGATACGCGTTGCGATTTATGTGTTCGCGTTGCGATTTTCATATTCGCGTTGCGATTTTGGAAAATCGCAATGCGAATTTGTACTATCGCATTGCGATTTTCAAGAATCGCGTTGCGATTTTGGAAACTGATTTGCGATTCTGGGGATCGCGTTGCGATTTTTATTTCGCGTTGCGATTTTGTTGGTCATTTTGGCAAATCCAAAAAAAGTTGGTTAAAATCGTATATTATAACTTTTTTTTGGTCACTGAGGCGATTTTCTCTACATATAATTAAAACTCTTTAATACTCATATTCGAAAATATTAAAATATTTACTTCACATATTCGAATATTTAAAAATATGATAGATAAGCATAATGGCAATTTATAGAAAGAGGCAAAACAAGTGTTTGCTCCGAATTTTTGCTACATAGAAAGCAAGCAATTCATTCACACTAAACAGAAATGAAGCGAAAGGCAGCAGGCAGGGGGAGGAAAATTTATATTGAGAATATATATAAAGTAATCCGAGTGATTAATATCAGCAATCCAATGAACATATTGAATACATATTATTCTAATGTTACAAATAGTTTCAGATTTTGAAAAGTCAACATAAACTTTGTCTAATCACACTTTTATTAATATTTTTCAAACGTCATTTGCACTCATTTGTTTTGTATTTAAATACTAAGTTTAATGTTAAGTGCAGATAATAATAAAAAAATACGAATTTATCTTATTGTTATAAATCATATACATAGCAAAGCACGGGCTTGCATGACAAAAACTATTTACAAATAATTTTTTAAATTAAGAACTAAATTATCATTTTATCAATTCAATCAGTTTTTAGTTTTTATTTTTTTAATAATTATAATCGCAATTGTAAATATAAATAATATTAAATTAAATAATTATTGTAAAGATAATAATTATTATAAAATATAATTAGATTGATAAGAAAAATCTCAAAATAGCACTCATAATAAAAGAAGCCACCTGATCATGTTGTTAATCAATCTTCGATTTAATTATTTTAATTGATCGGTTCAAATATATTTTAAGGTGATTTTAAGATAATATATATTTATAATTTTTTTAGTTAATTGATAATATATACATCTTACAGATAAAGTTAGTCGAACTCAAGATCTCAAGAAAAAATAATCTCTTAAAAACTACTGACTCTACTCAATAGATTCGATAAAGGGATTTTTAAAATCACGGTAAAGAAAAGGAATCCGAAAGTGAAAACCTGTAGAGGGAATAATGACAGTGAATTAGTGATAGAAAGTTGTAAAGCAGGCGGCTAGGTAGAAATTATGGTCACATAATTTTTTACATACATCATCCGCACTTAACCTAACCATAAATTTTTTGTCTATGAATCGAATCGCCACTTCCCTTATAAAATAATTAAAACGATTGAAAATTTAAAAGAACAAAATGCCAAAGCATCATATCCACATAAACACCATCCTTTTTATTCTTTTGGTTTTCATCAGCAAAAGTATCCGAATTTATTTGAAATAAGAGAATATCTTTATTTATTATTAATGGATACGTGAAATTTAATTCTTTTAATGATTAAAAAGACTAAAAATATAATTTAATGATTAAAAATTAAAATAATTAATATGGAAAAAGAAATACGTGGACTAAATTTCAAAAAAAATTACAAAATTATAGATTAAATATTGCTTTAGCTCATTTAATTATTATTTTGTCTTAGCCTTTTATCGTCTATAAGAAGGCTTTTTGACATTCAGAAGTAGCAAGCCTCAGAGCAAGTACTCGAGAGAGAACAAAAAGAGAGAAACATGGGAGACCAAACATATTTGTCTAAGGTGTTGAACAAAGCGAAACCATACTTGGCGATCATCTCCCTCCAGTTTGGATTTGCAGGGATGTACATACTCTCCACCATTTCTTTGAAGCATGGAATGAGCAATTTCATCCTCACCACGTACCGCCACGTCGTCGCCACCGTTGTCATTGCACCCTTCGCCATCGTTCTTTAAAGGTTCATTTCTCTACATAAAATTATATACCATTAATGAATCAAATATTAATCTCATATATTGAATCCCTAGCGTTGTTGGTGATTTCACGTTGTTTTTACATGCAGGAAAATTAGACCAAAGACGACTCTCCCTATATTCCTCAGGATTGTGGTTCTTGGTTTCCTGGATAACTGTTCTGAACTCCCTCCTTTTGTTGCATATTTATTATAAGAAAGTAAAAAAGGTTTAAGTTGTTGATATTAACATGCGCAGGCCGGTGCTGAACAGAACTTATACTATATGGGAATGAAGTTAGCAAATGCAACATATTCATCTGCTTTCGTCAACATGCTTCCTGCCGTTACTTTCATAATGGCAGTGATTTTCAGGTAAAATTATTAATCATTTCATTAATATATGCCCACTAAATCACACCACACTAGGGTTTCAAATCGCGGTCGCGTTTTTAGTCATTCCGTGTTTACCACGATTGCGGCCATAGCGGGCGCCATTGCGGGTGTAGCGGATATATCGGAAAGCAGCGTTACCGAGAAATCGCGGTCTAAAACCTTGCACCACACTTAATTATCATGTTTTTAATATGGTAATTATAGGTTAGAGTGTTGAAAATTAATTGTGCAAGTGGCACCGAAAGGTTCCACTATCTCCACCGAAAATAAAAAGTCAAAAAAATGAGTTGTAATTGTTGAAAATATGCAAGGGTAAATACTCAATTTAGTCACTTTATTTTTAGGATATTTACAAGATTAGTCCTTAAACTTCAACTATAAATACCCTAGCTCATTTAGCTATAAAACCATCCCAAAACATTCTAGCTTTCTTCCAATACTAGAGAATTTAGAGATTTCTTGAGAGTTGTTTTTCTCCTTTTTATCAAGAGAGAATTATCATTGTTTTCTCATTGGTAGATAGAGAGAAGTTGTAATTCCTATTTTCTCATAGTGAAATTCTTCTACCGTTGCCCGTGATTTTTACCATATATTATTTAGGGTTTTCCACGTAAATTTTATGTCTCTTTTATCTTCAATTTTTTATTTTCTCAAATTATCAGTTACATTTTTGCTCCATCCGATAGACGTATTCCGCAACAATTGGTTTCCGAGCCAGATTAGAGTGTGTAATATATGATTATTGTCTTTGTGGTTGCCACCAAAAGGTGGATCCTCCAACATAAGAAAGTAAGAAGTTATTACCCATTCTTTGAAGGTTCCAGAGAATTATTCACGATAGTGAAATAGTGGGAGCTATCCGTAAAAGAAGCTATGGCAACAAAATTTGATATTGAAAAATTCAATGGGAGAAATTTCTCATTGTGGAAATTGAAGATGAAGGTCATCCTGAGGAAAGACAGTTGTCTAGCAGCTATCAGTGAAAGGCTGGTGGATTTCACATATGATAACAAATGGATCGAAATAGACGGGAATGCTATGGAAAACTTTCATCTAGCATTAGCAAATGAAGTATTGTCAAGCATCGAGGAGAAAAAGACAACTAAGGAGATATGGGATCATCTCACCAAATTGTACGAGGCCACATTGTTGCACAATAAAATTTTCCTTAAGAGGAAATTGTACACTCTCCGTATGCTAGAATCTACTTCAGTGACGGAGTACTTAAACACGCTGAACACTTTATTTTCTTAGCTTAAATCCTTAAGTTGTACAATAAGAGAACAATAACGTGTTGAACTTCTACTTCAAAGTCTACATGATTCGTATGATCAACTCATCATCAACATGACAAACAATAATGTCACCAGTCTAGTCTTCGATGATGTTGCATCTGCTGTTCTACAAGAAGAAAATCGGTGCAAGAATAAGGAAGACAGACAAATAAATTTGCAACAAGCAGAAGCGTTGACAACGATGAGAGGGAGATCAACGGAACGTGGCCAAAGCATTAGTCACAAATATGGTAGATCAAAGTCGAGAAGCAAGAAGAATTTAAAGTGCTACAAATGTGGAAATAAGGGTCACTTGAAGAAGGATTGTTGGAGTCTAAATAAAAACTCCAATCCACAAGGTAATACCACAAACATTTTAGATGATGGAGATGCTCTATGTTGTGAAGCATCAACCACCGTGGAAGGTAGAAAGAGATATGCAGATATATGGCTCATTGATTTGGGAGTAACATATCACATGACCTCGAGAAGAGAATGGTTCCATCATTATGAACCTGTCTCAGGAGGATCTGTGTATAGTTGCAATTATCATGCCTTAGAGATCGTTGGCATGAGAACCATCAAATTGAAGATGTATGACGGAACAATTAAAGTTGTTCGAGATGTGCGGCACGTGAAAGGCCTGAATAAAAATTTATTATCCTACGGACTGTTGGATAACAATGTGAGCAAGATTGAAACACGGAAAGGAATCATGAAGGTGTTACGTGGAGCGCTTGTGGTACTGAAAGGCGAAAAAATAGCAGCAAACTTGTACATGCTGAAGGGAGAGACTTTGCTAGAAGCAGAAGCCTCTGTTACCTCATGTAGTTCAAATTCTGCAATGTTATGGCATCAGAAACTTGGACACATGTCAGAACAAGGAATGAAAGTCCTTGCGGAGCAAAAGCTACTTCCAGGCTTAACAAAGGTATCACTTACTTTGTGTGAGCATTGCATAACAAGTAAGCAACACCGGTTGAAATTCAACACAAATTCTAAAGGTAAAAGGGTTCTAGAATTGGTTCACTCTGACGTATGGCAAGCACCAGTTACATCCCTAGGTGGAGCAAAATATTTTGGCTCATTTATTGATGACTATTCCAGGAGATGTTGGGTGTACCCTATTAAGAAGAAGTCAGATGTGTTTTCAACTTTAAAAAACTTCAAAACGCGGGTGGAACTTGATTCTGGAAATAAGATCAAGTGTTTCAGAACAGATAATGGAGGAGAATACACAAGTGAAGAATTTGATGACTTTTGCAGGAAATAAGGCATTAAAAGACAGTTCACAGTGACAAACACTCCTCAACAAAATGGAGTGGCAGAGCGGATGAACAAAACCTTGTTAGAAAAAACAAGAGCAATGTTAATGGATGCAGGCCTAGAAAAATCATTCTGGGCAGAAGCAGTCAATACCACCTGTTATTTGGTAAATCGAGCTCCATCAACTGCAATAGAGCTAAAGACACCAATGGAGATGTGGACTGGTAAACCAGCTGATTATTCAAACCTCCATGTATTTGGAAGTGTAGTGTACGTGATGTACAACTCCCAAGAAATTTCAAAGTTGGATCCAAAATCCAGGAAATGCAAATTCTTGGGGTATGCTGATGGAGTAAAGGAGTATCGCTTGTAGGACCACACTGCCAGCAAAGTGATCATCAGCAGAGAAGTTATCTTTATAGAAGATAAGCTACAAAGAAAAGAAGACGATGATAGCACTGAAAAGTCAGACACTACACAGATACATATAGAAAAGGAGGTTGAACAAGGAGATTCTTCTAAAGCAGAACCAGCATATGATGAACAAGAACCAGAGAATTTTGAAGCTCCAACAACTCGTCAATCAGATCGTGTGAGAAGACGCCCCAATTGGTACTCAGATTATGTTATAGAAGGAAATATTGCATACTGCCTTTTAACAGAGGACGGTGAGCCATCAACATACCATGAGGCAATAAATAGCTCAAATGTTTCACTGTGGATGATGGCGATGCAAGAAGAAATTAAAGCACTTCATAAAAATAATACATGGGACCTTGTGCCACTACCACAAGGAAGGAAGCCAATTGGTAACAAATGGGTCTTCAAAATCAAGCGAAATGGTGATGATCAAGTGGAAAGGTATCGTGCAAGACTGGTGGTCAAAGGATATGCTCAAAAAGAAGGTATTGATTTCAATGAAATCTTTTCTCCTGTGGTTCGACTAACAACAGTTTGAGTAGTTTTAAAAATATGTGCTACATTGAACTTACATCTAGAGCAGCTAGATGTTAAAACAGCTTTTCTTCATGGAAATCTTGAAGAAGAGATTTACATGCTCCAGCCTGAAGGTTTTGAAGAAGACAAAAAGAAGAACTTGGTTTGTAGGTTGAACAAATCTATGTACGGTCTAAAGCAGGCGTCGAGGTGTCGATATAAGAGATTTTATTCCTTCATTATGTGCCTTGGATACAACAGACTTAATGAAGACCCTTGTGCCTATTTCAAGAGGTCTGGTGATAACGATTTTGTTATATTGTTGTTGTATATGGATGACATGTTGGTTGCAGGACCCAAAAAAGATCATATTGAAGAATTGAAGGCACAACTGGCTAGGGAATTTGAAATGAAGGACTTGGGATCAGTAAACAAGATTCTGGGGATGCAAATTCATCGAGACATAAGTAATATGAAGATTTGTCTTTCACAAAAGAATTACTTGAAGAATATCTTGTCACGATTCAACATGCAAGATTGTAAGCCAATTTCTACCCCTCTTCCTATTAACTTCAAATTGTCCTCCAGTATAAGTCCTAGCAGTGAAGAATAGAGGATGGAGATGTCTCGAGTATTGTATGCATCAGCAGTGAAAAGTTTAATATTCGCTATGATATGATCAAGACCAGACATTGCACAAGTAGTGGGAGTGGTTAGTCGATACATGGCGAATCCAGGCAAAGAGCATCGGGATACAGTAAAGAGGATCCTGAGATACATCAAAGGGACCTCAAATGTTGCATTATGTTACGAAGGATCAAACTTACTAATCAATGGGTATGTAGATTCTGACCATGCAGGGGATTTGGATAAAAGCAAATCTACTACAGGATATGTGTTCAAAATTGTTGATGGAGTTGTAAGCTGGGTTTCAAAATTGCAATCAGTTGTGGCTACATCCACAACAGAGGCATAATATGTTGCAGCTACACAAGCCAGTAAAGAAGCAATTTGGTTGAAGATGCTATTGGAGGAGCTTGGGCACAATCAAGAGTATGTCTCTCTGTTTTGTGACTGTCAAAAGCCTTGCATTTAGCAAGGAATCCAACATTTCATTCAAGGACAAAGCACATACGAGTTCAATATCATTTCATTCGTGAAAAGGTGGAAGAATGGACGATAGATATGCATAAGATCCATACCAAAGACAACATAGTAGATTTCATGACGAAGGCGATCAATACCGATAAATTTACTTGGTGTCGATCCTCTTGTGGCCTGTCAGAAACGTAAGCAACATGATGGTACAAGGTAGAAATAATGGTGTGAAGATATGATTGTTCCAATCAAATCTTCAAGTGGGAGATTGTTGAAAATTAATTGTGCAAGTGACACCGAAAGGTTCCACTATCTCCACCGAAAATAATAAGTCAAAAAAATGAGTTGTAATTGTTGAAAATGTGCAAGGGTAAAATACCCAATTTAGTCACTTTACTTTTAGGGTATTTACAAGATTAGTCCTTAATCTTCAACTATAAATACCCTAGCTCATTTAGCTTTAAAACCATCCCAAAACATTCTAGCTTTCTTCCGATACTAGAGAATTTAGAGAGTTTATTGAGATTTGTTTTTATCCTTTTTATCAAGAGATAATTACCATTGTTTTCTCCTTAGTAGATAGAGAGAAGTTATAATTCCTATTTTCTCATAGTGAAATTCTTCTACCGTTGCTCGTGGGTTTTACCCTATATTATTTAGGGGTTTTACACGTAAATTTTGTGTCTCTTTTATCTTCAATTTTTTATTTTCTCAAATTATCAGTTGCATTTTTGCTCTATCCGATAGCCATCTTCCACAACATAGAGAAGGTGAATTTGAAGAAGATACGCAGTGTTGCAAAGATCGTAGGAACTTTAATCACGGTGTTGGGAGCAATGGTGATGACTTTGTATAAGGGCCCCATTATTGACTTCATCAAGTCCGGAGGAGCCGCACACCGAGGAACAACCGGAGAATCTGCAGATCAACACTGGCTTTCTGGCACCATAGTGTTTCTTGGAAGTATCTTTGGCTGGTCAAGCTTCTTTATTTTGCAAGTGAGTTGAAGTAATTCAAGAAATTTCATTAAAAAAAACACTTAATTGTTTATGAGCTAACACATTGGTTTCTGTTTCTTGGGTTCAGTCCTTCACATTGAAGAAGTACCCGGCAGAGCTCTCTCTTACGGCTTGGATATGTTTCATGGGAATGGTGCAAGATGGATTGTTGTCACTTATCTTGGTTCGTGACTTTAGTGCCTGGAAAATCGGATTTGACGCCAGACTTCTTGCTGCATCTTACTCTGTAAGTCCCGTCAGCCACGATGTCGTCAATAAAGTCTTACGAATCACAAATGCTTAACGCTTGGATATGATCCATATTTGATTAGGGAATCGTGTGCTCCGGGATGGCCTATTACGTTCAAGGCATCGTGATCAGGGAACGAGGGCCGGTTTTCGTAACGTCTTTCAGCCCTCTGTGCATGATCATCACTGCTGCTCTCGGGGCCTTTATTTTAGCTGAAAAAGTCCACCTTGGAAGGTATGATGTTAACACATGAGCACGGGATGATAACAAACTTCACCAACACATGAATAATTAGAGATGATTACTTTTACAGATAGTAATCGTATTCATTTAGTGGATTCTACATTGATTTTCCTTGCTCTTATTTTCTTCTTTGTTTTTGATTGATTTCAACATACTTGGAGCTATTATCATAGTCTTAGGCCTTTACACTGTGGTTTGGGGCAAAGCCAAATATCGGAAACACTCAGAAACTGATGAGAAAAGCAATGTCCTGCAGGAACTGCCCATCACAGACAAAGGTGGATCAATCGTGATCATTGATGGAACTGCCAAAGCTGTTGATATTCCAGCTTCAAATAACAACTTCAGCACCCAAGGAACATAAACCAATACACCATGTTTTCTTTCAAATGCTGATAAAGAAATATCATGCCGAGTTGTTCTTCCCACTAAGTAAAAACTAAAACCATGAATTCTTGCGGTTTAGCTTGCTCCAACTTCATCAGTTGTTTAAATTTAATGGAATCTTTTGAATTTCACATCTCCCCGATAGCTACTACATAGATATCTATTGATTGAAATGGCTTAGGGAAGAATCCAATTCTTCTTCTTTTTCTTGAAGAATATAAAAGTCAAATAAAATTACTTAAACCCCATAATTGGTTTTTAATTGTTTAGTAGTATCGAACATTACACTTTCTTCATGATTAACCAAAATATGCCACAAAGGAAACAAAAGATCAAACGTGAGTGACGAAGGAGAAGTAATTATTTTGGACCAAATTGAACGCATTTGCATCCTCCGTACGTTATTTGACATTGTTCATAATGATCTGTGTTTGACACATGATTCATTATAAATTTATGAGATGAGCATATTCGACCCTACTTAAATAAGCACTATATTTGCAAATAGGTCCCTATATCATTACATTCCATTTGATGGAATATTGACGATTCATATATACAAAGGCAGAATGACTTTTTTTAGCTCTTTAACTTTTATCAATTTAGTCAATTTAACCCTTAAATATTTTATTAATCTTTTTAATGATGACGTAGAAATGGACAAAATAATTGATGTGAATTTAAAGACTTCATTACTTATTGTTTCATGCATCCGGGATAATTTTACCAAAAAATCGATAATTAAAAGGAACATAATAAATGTTTTAAGGACTAAAATGACTAAAATAAATAAAGTCGGGGGACAAAAAGATCATTGTGCCTATATAAAGATGCGTTAATAAACTATTGAAACCATGGCAATAACTAGACCTTAACCGAGTTATCTCATTTGTCCATTTTAGCTTGTGTAAGAGGAAACAATAATGACTTCGGATTACGTTATTGCTAGCCTTTTATAATTAATCTACAAAGTATTGCACAAAATCCAAGTCAGCAATAAAAGCACAGTAAAAGAAAAAGAAAAGTCGACAACAAGAACCTTGAACCATGAAAATAAATCAGTAATACAACAATCTAAACGGTTATGCGAAAAGCATGTCGAAAATGGTTATCTTTTAAAAAAAAATTTAGAATCTCATCTACGGGAGAATAGAGAAAATATTACAACACGATGACTCTCTAAAAAAAAATCAAAAATAGTTATCTACTCAAAAAATATCAAAGTCTCGTCCGGAAAAAAATCAAACATATCTAAACGGTATACTCATGTGTACAAATCCCATAAAATATCATATAAGAACAAATTAAACAATTAAAAGACTAAAGTATGATATAAATGCAATACAAAATAAATTTCGCATGGGAAAGGAAAAAAGTAATTTTTTTTTGTTGAGTATTTTGTTGATTCGTGTTTTGTGTTATCCATCATTGTAGTAGTTTGGACACAAACAAATAATCTTATATGTTATTTATCTTATAAAAAATCTACATAGTATTTTCTTTCTTTTTTAAGTTACCTTCTTAATGTATACTAATAAAATTATCAGAAACCATCGGTTGGTGGGCATTCCTCAGTGGTTATCGGGCATGACTAGAAATCAAGTAGGCTTTGAACGCGCAGGTCCGAATCCTGATGCTCACTATGTTCTTTTTTCTACCTCCTCAACTTTTTTATCGGCCCAATTGCCTAAATTTAGTGGGAACGAACAAAGAAAGAAACCCATTAACAGCGGATAATGGATGCCATGAAGCCTTTTTGCACCCATCAGCGTCCTTCACAAAGTTTTGCTTCAACATTCCAGAAATGAGTACAGTGCAGAGTTGGACCACTTTCTTGATGAACTATTAGAGGATCTATGAAATTCCCCATACCATAAGTTCCTGCCTACCAAGAAGTTTCCGATTTGACACTGTTCTGGTTCCACCTAATGCCGTTCCATTCCTCCTTACCTGGTGTTTGGCGATCCTGTCTGGCCCTTGCTCAGTGTTTGCAGATATGCTGATCTCAGTATTTCAAATGTCCGACAATGGACACATCTGTCCCACCATCGCTTCCCCTCTTTCAATACAAATTAACTGAACTCTAAAAGATGTTTTAGAGCATGTCAACACATGTTATAGACTCACTGTTAAATTGTCTATCATTGATAATTTTCTTTGCATCTGTTCTCCATTCTTATTCTGTCAGTTTCTACATATACCCATTTTTTCTGGGGTTTTTAGGCTTAATGATAAACATGTAATGGGACTTGCAATTGGAAGGGGGGAAGCGAACTACGTCGTGAAGCAAAAAGGGTAGAAGAAAAGGTAAAACAATAGTATAGATGTGACTCCACTACATTGACTCATTTGAGTCACCATGTTTCCGAAAACGTAAGGCTTCGTATAGTGTGGGATACAGTCACCCCAATATTCTGCAACAATAACTTCCATCTCCACAACCAAAACACTGTTCAGAAAAAGGATGTTTCCAGAAATTCTTTCCCCACTTTCCCCCTATTATACCCGCTCGTTGTTGATGATGAAATCAAAAGCTTTCTCCTTTATTTTATCCCCATTAATTAAAGCTCCCCCACTAGAACGAAGGATTTGTTTTTGCAGATTATGAAGTTTATTTATAACCAAATCATGGTGCTGTCCACTATGATTCTGCGGCATCTCGGTTATGCTTGGGAATTGCGACCCATGAGTCATCCCCAATAGCGGGAACTTCCCTTTACTTTATATTAACAACTATTTCATGTGCTTGGAACAGTTTTGAACACCAAAATTTAATTATGGTTTTTGCCATTTTACTAGGTTTAATTTTGATATTTAATCCTCTCTTCTTCTTCTTTTTCTTTTTTGATTAATTTGGAGTAAATACAAAGTAGTGTTTGTTCAATGATAACTCTCAACGCTTTGACATTGAACACTCATATCTCTAGCATTCTTGATATTCGAAACAACTCTTTTACTATTGAGATCACTTAGTTCATGCAAAGATAAATCTTCTTTTTTTTTTAATTTGGTACAATTTTATCTTTCTGTATTTATATTGATTTTGATATACTATTATGTGTCAAATTAAAATAGGTGGATTAATATCAAATGGTTGAGAGTTATCTTTGAACAAATACTAACTTGTACTTACTCCATATTAATAAAAAATAGGAAGATTAAATTTCAAATTTGAATATAGAATACGGATTAAAACTATAATTATACATATTTATCATTACTTTGCTCAACTTTTTGTTGTTTCTTTCACCACTTTGAAGCAACTTGTCTAATATTCTTTTTCCATTAGAGGGAATACAAAAACCAATATTAGTTTTGAAATGGGGAAAATATTTGCTTTCGGGGTGGTTCAAGTTGGAAGGTGTCTTGATCTACACTTCGGGACTTAACTTTGATTTTACATAAAAGATTTGAGTCAGTATTTCATTTATCAAATTAAAGTGTTTATTCTTAATTTTTATCTTAAAATTTCAGTTTACATTGTCTCTTAATATCTGATAAGATAAAATCATGAAATTTGAAGAATTTTATGTATGAAAAACTTGATTTATGACTTCAAAAGTGTAAACTATAAATGCGAAAGCATTGTACTATCATAGCCTATATTAATGACCTATATGTTTAAGATGGTGAGTTTCTTGTTCAACTACTTTAAATAAGGTCTCGTGTCCTCTTCAAGAACGGGACAAATAACGTCTCCTGTCCTGCTAACAAACACTTGTAAGGTAGGAGTATATCAATTAGTGATATAGACAAATAAATGTTACAGAGAAGGTTTTATTTCGAGCTTCCTTAGACGTCAGGAATCGTCCTTGGGGCTCTAAAAAGAAATCTACAAATTGCATCATAGTATGAAGTCAAATCCATTTCAATACCAAACTGACAAGAACATAACATATATTTCACTCCGAATATGCTAATCATCTTGAAATTTTTTTATATAAATAATTTGGGGTGATTACAATGTAGTATATGTTCAAAATATTTCTTAAATATTGATAACACACACTCTGTTAACACAGATACTCTAATCCAGAACCTCAAAGGAGAACATTCTTTCTTAATTACGGAAACCACTTGATAAATTCAATCATAACTTGAAATTTTGTTCTATTAAATTAAAAATTAATTTATATAATTGATGTGTCATTCAAATAGATAATTTCAATTTAACATACAGATAGATGTTATTAGTTTATTTCCTTTTGGGAGTCATTCTTATGATTTAGTCCCCCAATAATCTTTGTTTCATAGGCATGAGAGACCCAATAATTAAGCACAAAAAGATGTGACTCATTCTCCTCGTCACATCTTTTATATTGTAATATAAAAATAAATGGGCACTTACCAACTTTGCCTTACCCAAGCAGCAATATGAGATAAACACCGAATACATTAGATAATTATTGATGGATAATGTCTTATCTTTTGTTAAAATTGGCAGCCGAGTTAAAAAATATATATAAATTCCAGTTTCAGAATTTACATATTTTTATAAAGATTTTTTTAATCAAATGAAAACAACAGTGTATGTAAAATTTGGGGTGTTAACATAAAAATGTTTTATTATTCAATGTGAAAACTACAAAGTTCATACCCTTACAATATCTTATGTTTGAGCCTGAGATTTATAAAGTTAACAACAATCGTTTTAAAAATGTTCTAAAGATTAACATCATTCTTATTTTGAGAGAACAACATTTAAATAAATATGTTCACAATATACCCAACCAATTAATTATTAAAAACAATCACGTTTGCCTGTATGAACCTCTTTTATTAATTTATTAACGTGACCTTGAGATTCCAAATTCTCAATTTATTAAGATTCATAGTTCAAATCTTTTAAGAATTTAGTTTCTTTTGTGATCATCAAATACATTTATCGTCATCTGAATGTTTTTTACCTTTGCTAACCACTAACTTCCTTACTCAAACTCAATTTATTACTTGCAGAATAATAAACTAGACCAGATACCATTCAATGTATCTATTAAATTTTCAATTATTTTAATTCTAACATTAAATTTTAATTGTAATTGTACTATTGTACCATTATATTTTAACAACATAATAACGTGGATAAATATTTTTATCATTATAACGATATGGAAAAAAACAATATCATTTTAATATGATTATTAATGTCTAAAATAACGTCGTTTAAGCACTGAAGTTTAGAGGTGCATGGATTTTGATACTAAACTTTAAAATGATTCAAATTTAGGCATTGAAATTATCTGGTCGAAGTTTATAGTCAATCGTCACACTTCATTGATCCCATTCGCAGCAAAATCAATATTTGTTAACACTCCACTCCTTTTTTTTCTTATCGAATTGATTTTTTACGAAATTCACTCAAAATCAATTAAAATTCATCTAAAAGTTTGACGTGCTAATATTTTGATCTCCTCCAAATATCGTTTGATGAGGCTAGTTTTGAGATATGTTGTTTGTTTTCTTGAAATATCGCTTCTCATTGTTAGAATTTCGAAACAAACACTCCAAACTCTTTAAAAATGAGAAAGCCCCCAAGCCTTTAAAAATTGTAGATTTGTTGGTTTAATTTTTTCGATTTTGAGTAAGTTTCGTGAAAAATAATCAATATGAAGAAAAGAAAGAGAAATAAAATGTAAACTTTTTTTATATTGATCTTGTCGGGCATGGAGATCAATGATGGACGACGATTCACTGGCAACGACGATTGAAAAAATTGCAATACATAAAAGTGGATCATTTAAAAGTTTAGTGATAAAATCGATACATCCATGAAGTTTAGTGCCTAAAACGACATTATTTTGGGCAACAATAACTGCACCAAAACAATTTCATTTTGTCAATGTCATCACACCGTTTGGATTTGTATAGTTCAGTTGTATAATTGAAATCAAAATCAAAATTCAGTACTATAATTAAAAAAATTAAAAGTTCAATGATATAAATAGTACATCACCTAAAATTCAGTGATATATTGTATAGTCTATCGTATAAAAAAAATACTTTTTTACAATAACTAAACATTTACCGTAGGGAAACCGTGATTTGGGGTTGATTAGGTTAAGGTGTCTATCATAGAACTAAAGAAAGGGAAATAAAAAAGGAAAGAGGAAAAGACGAAAGCAAAGAGAAAATATACTTGGTGAAGTAGGTTCCAACCACAATTGGGCATTGGAGGGTGTCGTTATCTATGATGTGTAAACATTAACTCAAATAAAAACGCAACTGTGTATGCATAGGAATCCACGCCAAGATTCCACCAACTTTTCCCATTGGAATCCAATCAACAAACCACCCATCTTTCCTTCTCCAATTTCCGCCCATGTTTTTTTTTTTTTACACTCGTTTAATCTCTTAAAATACCTCTCCAATTTTTAATTTTGTCGGGTTGGTCATGAGTTTGATGTATCGATTTTTGGTTTATATATAACATCAAAAAATATTGAATAGATGCTACGTGCAAGCCAATTAAACCACGAAACAGTTACATTAGCAAAACACATGAAACAGTGACATATCCCGACCTATAGAAGATAATAGGGCTAGTATGTCAGGAAAAAAAAAAAGATAAATGGTACTTTTTTCCATCAAACTTTTCTAAAATGTCATTTTAACCATTAAACTTTTATTTTACCTCTTTTGACCCCGAACCTTTATATTTTTCAAATTAGACCATTTGACGAAAATAATGGTTTTTAAAATGTTTTTTTAATTTTTTTTACAAATTTTCATAGTTTTAAAATTTATAATAATTTATTTTTTTACAAAAATTTAAGATATTATTTTTTAAAATATATATTTTAAAAAATTTCACTAAAAAGATAAAATAATTAACATTGATAATAATAAAAGGACTAAATAATTAACATCAATTTAATGATTCTATTATTTTTTTATTAATTACTTTAATTTTAAAAAATAAGAATAAATTGATAGTGAAAAAACAAAAAATATTAATAATTAAAATGATTTAATAATTAAATAATCTTTTTTTGAATTCGAATGAGATATTAAAACTAATATCTTACATCAAGTTGTAAAGGAGAAGGGGACTGGGCAAAAATGGACAAGTTGTAGCATGGGAGATTTTCAAGCTTGACGATCATGTCTGCAGCTTTATTTTCTTCGCGGGGAATCCAAAAATTGTTTGTCGCCCATCCTTAACATCGTAGTCTATCAGTGGCTCGAACAAGGGAGTTGAAACTCATTCGAGCATTTGGATCATACAGTACTTTGACTGCCTCTTTATTATCGGACTGGATCAGTAATCTTTCAAAACCATAGTCCCGTACAAGTTAAAAGGCGAATAAAAAGTACCCACAGCTCGGCCTGCAGCGGCTAGTCTTCGCATATAATCTGCTTATGTTTTTAACCAAATAATTCATAATTAAATAATCAATTTAATATGCCCCTAACTTTGAGCTTTTGGAATTTACTCCATTTAAATTTAATTCTAAATGTTTAGCTTTTCTATTATATTTAAAAATTATGATTAAATTATATTTTGATCCTTGTTAGTAGGAAATGTTAACTATAATATTGGTTAAGTTAGTCCTTATAATTTTGAAATACAGTCTAGTTGCTTATACTTTTATAAATGTAGCCTCTACTAACATAATCGAATATTTCCACTAAGTATAGTTAATAAAGTATTTAATAAAAATAATGCATTAATGCAACGTTTTCTTTTTATTTTTTGGTATAATCACCTGTATCCAATATATTAATCAACTAATCCAGATTTAATATTACAGAGATGAGGGCGATCCTCCTAACCCAATTTATTAATGCAAAGTTTTATTAAATAATCTTTAACCTCGTTGTTTATAATCAAGATACCTTTAATTATTTATTAATTATTATATTATTTAGTTACTATTAAAATAAAATTTTATTATTTATTGTTAATAATTAATTATTTATATGGTGTTTTTAACCATTAAAACTGACATCTCATCATCATTATTAGGGTAAATTACACAAATGATCTCCCAAGTATAGGATAATATTTTGTTGAGTCCTCGATTATTAAAAGTTACAAAATGATCCTTCGACTATAAGTCGTTGCTTTGTTGAGTCCCTCAACTATTAAAAGTTACAAAATGGTCATCCAACTATTCATTATGTTCCAAACTCACAAATTTCCATTAAAAATTCACAGTCGTCTAAGCTAGACGTTAATATGCAGGTTGAGATTATGAGATCAAATTTTATGATATCTTAGTAAGCATGCTAACGTCTAGCTCAGCAAGTTGCCATCATTTTTTAACTGAAAAGGACGAGGTTGAAACATAATGAATAGTCGAGTGACCATTTTATAATTTTTAATAGTCGATGGACTCAACAAAGCAACACCCTATAGTCGAGAGACCATTTTGTAACTTTTGATAGTCATGTGACTCAGCAAAGTAATATCCTATAATCAGGAAATCATTTGTGTACTTTACCCTTATTATTATTATTATTATGGTAATGGGATGAGGGACCAAATTTTAAAAAAAATATTATTAGAGATGGAAGCTTATTTTTGGCTACAAAGATGTATGGTTGGATAGTATAGACTGTTGAGGAGTTGATTCTTGGGTAAACTACATGTTTAGTATATCAATTATTATTTTCGTTTCATTTTAGTTTTTCAATTTAAAAAAAAAATCATATCTAACATTTCATTTTGATTTTATTTTGGATAATTTTAATTTTTCGTGTAAATCTTAATTTCTTTTATTTATTTCTTTTATTTGTGGTTATGTTTATTCGTTGTTTTTATTTTTTTTTCTATTACAAATTGGTATCGAAACATCTACATTGTTCATCTTAATCACAATAATGACAACATTGAAAAATATTATTTTATTGTTAGGTCACAACATCAGGTTTGTGCTATCGCAAGTAAAGATAAGGGCAGTTCTTATACATATGAATTTTTGTCCTGCTATCGTGAGATGAGATGCCTTTGACATTGATGCATAAAAGATAGTGCAACGATTGAAAGGCACTATTCCAATTACATTTGCATTTTTCGAATGAGTTTCTACATGATGTATTGAACCAGAAGATTATTGTTGAGTTGTGGAAGAAATTGGAGTATCTATGCATGTCAAAAATCATAACTAGTAAGTTAAGTTTGAAGTAACGTCTTTAGTGTCGTCATTTGACAAAAAATACATATTTGACAAAACATTTAATTATTTCCAAAGAATTTTTCTCAAATCAGAAGACCATAAAAGTTAAGTATGATAAAAAGGATTTGAGGTTATTTTACTTTATTTGTAACCTCCATTTTATTAAACTTTTTATTTTTTAAGATACAATTTTTATCGTCGTGAAAATTTCACAATTGAAGAAGTTTACAATTCTCTAATCTCGCATGACAAGATAAATCATTTGATAATTGGATATGACTATTAAGGAGAGGGCCTTATTATTTGTGGGAAACAAGATCAAAATACTGGTGATAATTGTAAGAGGACACGAGAACAAAAATTTGTTAACAAAAATAAGGATAGAATAAAATAAAATAATAAAACCAGAAAAATATAAAAGGTCATTTTGTGTCATTTGTTAATAAATTAAATCATATTAGTGTTCAGTGGGCAAAGCTCTACAGTCGTCAATTGCTAAAAACGTTCAATGGTCTCCACCTCCAGTCGGATGGTTGGTTATGCCTTAACCTCGACGTTGTTGTCTCTAAAACCACTGGGGCAGATTTGATCGGGGGATATTTCACGATCATTCTGGCTCACATATCCTTTCGTTTTCCAAAAGAATTGGAATTACTACAGTTTTGTAGGC